>NC_063447.1:3680234-3794479 GCF_020379485.1 Brassica napus
GAACGGAGACAAAAAGTTCCAACCTCTTTGACCTTCATCATATGTTAGTGAGGATGCAACTATGCATTAAACAAGTATTTAATATTTTTGAATTTTTCTCAAAATCTTGTGGTTAACCCCTACGAAAATATTGAATTTTCGGTAAAATGCTCTATATACTGAAGCCTGATCTTTAGTGTTGTTTAAATTTCTAAACACATTCTACATTTGTATTAATGTATATTTAACACTCTTTTCATGGTACAGGACATCGTTTTAATTTTTTGTCAATAATTTAGTAAAACTTCATAATACTCCCTAAATTGGTGGACTAACCACTAAAATCGTTATTTTCTAAGAAAAGGAGACAACAAAGTTCGAAACTTCTTTGAACTTCATCATATGTTTGTGAATGATGCAACTATGCATTAAAACAGTATTTTCATATTTTTGAATTTTTTCAAAATCTATGTGTTAACCCCGCAAGAAATATTGAATTTTTTTGTAAATGCTCTATATACTGAAGCCTATGATCTTTAGTGTTTTTTAAAATTCCTAAACACCTACATTTGTATTAATGTATATTAAACTCTCTTTCGGTACATGAGCATCATTTTAATTTTTTATCAATTATTTAGTTTATAATACATAATACTTTTCCACTAAAATTGGTGGACTAACCACTATAAATCGCTATATTCTAAGAAAACGGAGACAACAAAAGTTCCAAACTCTTTGAATTTCATCATATGTTAGTGAAAGATGTAACTATGCACTAAAAAAATATTTTCATATTTTTGAATTTTCCTCAAAATCTATGTGTTAACTAACCCCTACAAAATTTGAATTTTTTGGTAAATGCTCTATATACTAATCCCTAGGAAAATATTGAATTTTTCGGTAAATGCTCTATATACTGAAGCCTATGATCTTTAGTGTTGTTTTCAAATTTTTAAACACATTCTACATTTGTATTATGTATATTAAACTCTCTTTCATGGTACATGGGCATCGTTTTAATTTTTGTCAATTAATTTAGTAAAACTTCATAATACTTCCTAAATTGGTGGACTAACCACTATAAAATCGCTATTTCTAGAGAAACGGAGACAACAAAAAGTCCAAACCTCTTTGACCTTCATCATATGTTAGTGAAGGATGCAACTATGCATTAAACAATATTTTCATATTTTTGAATTTTTCTCAAAATTATGTTTAACCCCTACGAAAATATGAATTTTCGGTAAATGCTCTATATACTGAAGCCTATGATCTTTAGTGTTGTTTTAAAATTTCTAAACACATTCTACATTTGTATTAATGTATATTAAACTCTCTCTTCATGGTACATGGCATCGTTTTAATTTTTTGTCAATTAATTTAGTAAACTTCTTCATAAACTCCCTAAATTGGTGGACTAACCACTATAAATCGCTATTTTCTAGAGAAACGGAGACAAAAAAGTTCCAAACCTCTTTGACCTTCATCATATGTTAGTGAAGGATGCAACTATGCATTAAAACAGTATTTTCATATTTTTTGAATTTTTCTCAAAATCTATGTGTTAACCCCTACGAAAATATTGATTTTTCGGTAAATGCTCTATATACTGAAGCCTATGATCTTTAGTGTTGTTTTAAAATTTCTAAACACATTCTACATTTGTATTAATGTATATTAAACTCTCTTTCATGGTACATGGGCATCGTTTTAATTTTTTGTCAATTAATTTAGTAAAACTTCATAATACTCCCTAAATTGGTGGACTAACCACTATAAAATCGCTATTTCTAGAAAAACGGAGACAACAAAGTTCCAAACCTCTTTGACCTTCATCATATGTTAGTGAAGGATGCAACTATGCATAAACCATATTTTCATATTTTTGAATTTTTTTCAAAATCTATGTGTTAACCCCTACGAAAATATTGAATTTTTCGGTAAATGCTCTATATACTGAAGCCTATGATCTTTAGTGTTGTTTTAAATTTCTAACACATTCTACATTTGTATTAATGTATATTAAACTCTCTTTCATGGTACATGGCATCGTTTTTATTTTTTTTCAATTAATTTAGTAAAACTTCATATACTCTCCTAATTGGTGGACTAACCACTATAAAATCGCTTTTTTCTAGAGAAACGGAGACAACAAAAGTTCCAAACCTCTTTGACCTTCATCATATGTTAGTGAAGGATGCAACTATGCATTAAAATAATATTTTCATATTTTTGAATTTTTCTCAAAATCTATGTGTTAACCCCTACGAAAATATTGAATTTTTCGGTAAATGCTCTATATACTGAAGCCTATGATCTTTAGTGTTGTTTTAAAATTTCTAAACACATTCTACATTTGTATTAATGTATATTAAACTCTCTTTCATGGTACATGGCATCGTTTTAATTTTTTGTCAATTAATTTAGTAAAACTTCATAATACTCCTAAATTGGTGGACTAACCACTATAAAATCGCTATTTTTAGAGAAACGGAGACAACAAAAGTTCCAAACCTCTTTGACCTTCATCATATGTTAGTGAAGGATGCAACTATGCATTAAAACAATATTTCATATTTTTGAATTTTTCTCAAAATCTATGTGTCCCTACGAAAATATTGAATTTTTCGGTAAATGCTCTATATACTGAAGCCTATGATCTTTAGTGTTGTTTTAAAATTTCTAAACACATTCTACATTTGTATTAATGTATATTAAACTCTCTTTCATGGTACAGGGCATCGTTTTAATTTTTGTCAATTAATTTAGTAAAACTTCATAATACTCTCCCTAAATTGGTGGACTAACCACATAAAATCGCTATTTTCTAGAGAAACGGAGACAACAAAAGTTCCAAACCTCTTTGACCTTCATCATATGTTAGTGAAGGATGCAACTATGCATTAAAACAATATTTTCATATTTTTTGAATTTTTCTCAAAATCTATGTGTTAACCCCTACGAAATATTGAATTTTTCGGTAAATGCTCTATATACTGAAGCCTATGATCTTTAGTGTTGTTTTAAAATTTCTAAACACATTCTACATTTTATTAATGTATATTAAACTCTCTTTCATGGTACATGGCATCGTTTTAATTTTTTGTCAATTAATTTAGTAAAACTTCATAATACTCCCTAAATTGGTGGACTAACCACTATAAAATCGTTATTTTCTAGAGAAAAGGAGACAAAAAGTTCCAAACCTCTTTGACCTTCATCATATGTTAGTGAAGGATGCAACTATGCATTAAAACAATATTTCATATTTTTGAATTTTTCTCAAAATCTATGTGTTAACCCCTACGAAAATATTGAATTTTTCGGTAAATGCTCTATATATACTGAAGCCTATGATCTTTAGTGTTGTTTTAAAATTTCTAACACACTACATTTGTATTAATAATATATTAAACTCTCTTTCATGGTACATGGCATCGTTTTAATTTTTGTCAATTAATTTAGTAAAACTTTATAATACTCCCAAAATTGGTGGACTAACCACCATAAAATCGCAATATTCTAGAGAAACGGAGACAACAAAAGTTCCAAACCTCTTTGACCTTCATCATATGTTAGTGAAAGATGCAACTATGCACTAAAACAATATTTTCATATTTTTTAATTTTTCTCAAAATCTATGTGTTAACTAACCCCTACGAAAATATTGAATTTTTTGGTAAATGCTCTATATACTAATAGAATATGATTTTTCTAAATGTATACTGATATGATCTTTAGTGTGTTTTAAATTTCTAAACACATCTACATTTGTATTAATGTATATTAAACTCTCTTTCATGGTACATGAGCATCGTTTTAATTTTTTGTCAATTAATTTAGTAAAACTTCATAATACTCACTAAATTGGTGAACTAACCACTATAAAATCACTATATTCTAGAGAAACGGAGACAACAAAATTCCAAACCTCTTTGACCTTCATCATATGTTAGTGAAGGATGCAACTATGCATTAAAACATATTTTCATATTTTTGAATTTTTCTCAAAATCTATGTGTTCCCTACGAAAATATTGAATTTTTCGGTAAATGCTCTATATACTGGAGCCTATGATCTTTAGTGTTGTTTTAAAATTTCTAAACACATTCTACATTTGTATTAATGTATATTAAACTCTCTTTCATGGTACATGAGCATCGTTTTAATTTTTTGTCAATTAATTTAGTAAAACTTCATAATACTCCTCTAAATTGGTGGACTAACCACTATAAAATCGCTATTCTCTAGAAACGGAGACAACAAAGTTCCAAACCTCTTTGACCTTCATCATATGTTAGTGAAGGATGCAACTATGCATTAAAACAATATTTTCATATTTTTGAATTTTTCTCAAATCTATGTGTTAACCCCTACGAAAATATTGAATTTTCGGTAAATGCTCTATATACTGACCTATGATCTTTAGTGTTGTTTTAAAATTTCTAAACACATTCTACATTTGTATTAATGTATATTAAACTCTCTTTCATTTTCATGTACATGGGCATCGTTTTAATTTTTTGTCAATTAATTTAGTAAAACTTCATAATACTCCCTAAATTGGTGGACTAACCACTATAAAATCGTTATTTTCTAGAGAAAAGAGACAACAAAGTTCCAAACCTCTTTGACCTTCATCATATGTTAGTGAAGGATGCAACTATGCATTAAAACATATTTTCATATTTTTGAATTTTTCTCAAAATCTATGTGTTAACCCTACGAAAATTTGATTTTTCGGTAAATGCTCTATATACTGAAGCCTATGATCTTTAGTGTTGTTTTAAAATTTTCTAAACACATTCTACATTTGTATTAATGTATATAAACTCTCTTTCATGGTACATGGCATCGTTTTAATTTTTTTCAATTAATTTAGTAAAACTTCATAATACTCCCTAAATTGGTGGACTAACCACTATAAAATCGCTATTTTCTAGAGAAACGGAGACAACAAAGTTCCAAACCTCTTTGACCTTCATCATATGTTAGTGAAGGATGCAACTATGCATGCATTAAACAATATTTTCATATTTTTTTTTTTCTCAAATCTATGTGTTAACCCCCTACGAAAATATTGAATTTTTTGTAAATGCTCTATATACTAGAAAATATTGAATTTTTCGGTAAATGCTCTATATACTGAAGCTTGATCTTTAGTGTTGTTTTAAAATTTCTAAACACATTCTACATTTGTATTAATGTATATTAAACTCTCTTTCATGGTACATGAGCATCGTTTTAATTTTTGTCAATTAATTTAGTAAAACTTCATAATACTCCACTAATTGGTGAACTAACCACAATAAAATCACTATATTCTAGAGAAACGGAGACAACAAAAATTCCAAACCTCTTTGACCTTCATCATATGTTAGTGAAGGATGCAACTATGCATTAAAACAATATTTTCATATTTTTGAAATTTTCTCAAAATCTATGTGTCCCCTACGAAAATATTGAATTTTTCGGTAAATGCTCAATATACTGAAGCCTATGATCTTTAGTGTTGTTTTAAAATTTCTAAACACATTCTACATTTGTATTTATGTATATTAAACTCTCTTTCATGGTACAGGGCATCGTTTTAATTTTTGTCAATTAATTAGTAAAACTTCATAATACTCCCTAATTGGTGGACTAACCACTATAAAATCGCTATTTTCTAGAGAAACGGAGACAACAAAAGTTCCAAACCTCTTTGACCTTCATCATATGTTAGTGAAGGATGCAACTATGCATTAAAACATATTTTCATATTTTTGAATTTTTCTCAAAATCTATGTGTTAACCCCCTACGAAAATATTGAATTTTTCGGTAAATGCTCTATATACTGAAGCCTATGATCTTTAGTGTTGTTTTAAAATTTCTAAACACTTCTACATTTATTAATGTATATTAAACTCTCTTTCATGGTACATGGGCATCGTTTTAATTTTTGTCAATTAATTTAGTAAAACTTCATAATACTCCCTAAATTGGTGGACTAACCACTAAAAATCGTTATTTTCTAGAGAAACGGAGACAAAAAAAGTTCAAACCTCTTTGACCTTCATCATATGTTAGTGAAGGATGCAACTATGCATTAAAACATATTTTCATATTTTTGAATTTTTCTCAAAATCTATGTGTTAACCCCTACGAAAATATTGAATTTTTCGGTAAATGCTCTATATACTGAAGCCTATGATCTTTAGTGTTGTTTTAAAATTTCTAAACACATTCTACATTTGTATTAATGTATATTAAACTCTCTTTCATGGTACATGGGCATCGTTTTAATTTTTTGTCAATTAATTTAGTAAAATTCATAATAATCCCAAAGTTGGTGGACTAACCACTATAAAATCGCAATATTCTAGAGAAACGGAGACAACAAAAGTTCCAAACCTCTTTGAATTTCATCATATGTTAGTGAAAGATGCAACTATGCACTAAAACAATATTTTCATATTTTTTAATTTTTCTCAAAATCTATGTGTTAACTAACCCCTACGAAAATATTGAATTTTTTGGTAAATGCTCTATATACTAATCCCTAGGAAAATATTGAATTTTTCGGTAAATGCCCTATATACTGAAGCCTATGATCTTTAGTGTGTTTTCAAATTTTTAAATACATGCTACATTTGTATTAATGTATATTAAACTCTCTTTCATGGTACATGAGCATCGTTTTAATTTTTTGTCAATTAATTTAGTAAAACTTCATAATACTCACTAAATTGGTGAACTAACCACAATAAAATCACTATATTCTAGAGAAACGGAGACAACAAAAATTCCAAACCTCTTTGAATTTCATCATATGTTAGTGAAGGATGCAACTATGCATTAAAACAATATTTTCATATTTTTGAAATATTCTCAAAATTTATGTGTCCCTACGAAAATATTGAATTTTTCGGTAAATGCTCTATATACTGAAGCCTATGATCTTTAGTGTTGTTTTAAAATTTCTAAACACATTCTACATTTGTATTAATGTATATTAAACTCTCTTTCATGGTACATGGGCATCGTTTTAATTTTTTGTCAATTAATTTAGTAAAACTTCATAATACTCCTTAAATTGGTGGACTAACCACTATAAAATCGCTATTTTCTAGAGAAACGGAGACAACAAAAGTTCCAAACCTCTTTGACCTTCATCATATGTTAGTGAAGGATGCAACTATGCATTAAAACAGTATTTTCATATTTTTGAATTTTTCTCAAAATCTATGTGTTAACCCCCTACGAAAATATTGAATTTTTCGGTAAATGCTCTATATACTGAAGCCTATGATCTTTAGTGTTGTTTTAAAATTTCTAAACACATTCTACATTTGTATTAATGTATATTAAACTCTCTTTCATGGTACATGGGCATCGTTTTAATTTTTGTCAATTAATTTAGTAAAACATCATAATACCCTCTAAATTGGTGGACTAACCACTATAAAATCGCTATTCTCTAGAAAAACGGAGACAACAAAGGTTCCAAACCTCTTTGACCTTCATCATATGTTAGTGAAGGATGAAACTATGCATTAAAACAGTATTTTCATATTTTTGAATTTTTTTTCAAAATCTATGTGTTAACCCTACGAAAATATTGAATTTTTCGGTAAATGCTCTATATAGTGAAGCCTATGATTTTTAGTGTTTTTTTTTAATTTCTAAACACATTCTACATTTGTATTAATATATATTAAACTTTATTTCATGGTACATGGGAATCATTTTAATTTTTTTTCAATTAATTTAGTAAAACTTCATAATACTCCATAAATTGGTGGATTAACCACAATAAAATCGCTATATTCTAGAGAAACGGAGACAACAAAAGTTCCAAACCTCTTTGAATTTCATCATATGTTAGTGAAGGATGCAACTATGCATTAAAACAGTATTTACATATTTTTGAATTTTTCTCAAAAATATTAATTTTTTCGGTAAATGCTCTATACACTGAAGCCTATGATCTTTAGTGTTGTTTTAAAATTTCTAAACACATTCTCCATTTGTATTAATGTATATTAAACTCTCTTTCATGATATATGGGCATTGCTTGTAATTGTTTGTCAATTAATTTAGTAAAACATCATAATACTCCCTAAATTGGTGGACTAACCACTATAAAATCGCTATTCTCTAGAAAAACGGAGACAACAAAGGTTCTAAACCTCTTTGACCTTCATCATATGTTAGTCAAGGATGAAACTATGCGGTAAACCAGTATTTTCATATTTTTGAATTTTTTTTCAAAATCTATGTGTTAACCCCTACGAAAATACTGAATTTTTCGGTAAATGCTCTATATACTGAAGCCTATGATTTTTAGTGTTTTTTTTTAATTTCTAAACACATTCTACATTTGTATTAATATATATTAAACTTTATTTCATGGTACATGGGCATCATTTTAATTTTTTTCAATTAATTTAGTAAAACTTCATAATACTCCCTAAATTGGTGGACTAACCACTATAAAATCGCTTTTTTTCTAGAGAAACGGAGACAATAAAAGTTCCAAACCTCTTTGACCTTCATCATATGTTAGTGAAGGATGCAACTATGCATTAAAACATATTTTCATATTTTTGAATTTTTCTCAAAATCTATGGTTAACCCCCTACGAAAATATTGAATTTTTCGGTAAATGCTCTATATACTGAAGCCTATGATCTTTAGTGTTGTTTTAAAATTTCTAAACACATTCTACATTTGTATTAATGTATATTAAACTCTCTTTCATGGTACATGGGCATCGTTTTAATTTTTTCAATTAATTTAGTAAAACTTTATAATACTCCCTAAATTGGTGGACTAACCACCATAAAATCGCTATATTTTAGAGAAACGGAGACAACAAAAGTTCCAAACCTCTTTGAATTTCATCATATGTTAGTGAAGGATGCAACTATGCATTAAAACAATATTTTCATATTTTTGAAATTTTCTCAAAATCTATGTGTTAACCCCTACGAAAATATTGATTTTTTCGGTAAATGCTCAATATACTGAAGCCTATGATCTTTAGTGTTGTTTTAAAATTTCTAAACACATTCTACATTTGTATTAATGTATATTAAACTCTCTTTTATGATACATGAGCATCGTTTGTAATTATTTGTCAATTAATTTAGTAAAACTTCATAATACTCCCTAAATTGGTGGACTAACAACAATAAAATCGCTATATTCTAGAGAAACGGAGACAACAAAAGTTCCAAACCTCTTTGAATTTCATCATATGTTAGTGAAGGATGCAACTATGCATTAAAACAGTATTTACATATTTTTGAATTTTTCTCAAAAATATTGAATTTTTCGGTAAATGCTCTTTATACTGAAGCCTATGATCTTGAGTGTTGTTATAAAATTTCTAAACAAATTCTACATTTTTATTAATGTATATTTAACACTCGTTCATGGTACATGGGCATCGTTTTAATTTTTTGTCAATTAATTTAGTAAAACTTCATAATACTCCCTAAATTGGTGGACTAACTACTACAAAATCGTTTTTTTCTAGAGAAAAGGAGATGTAAAAAGTTCGAAACTTCTTTGACCTTCATCATATGTTAGCGAAGGATGCAACTATGCATTAAAACAATATTTTCATATTTTTTGAATTTTTATCAAAATCTAAGTGTTAACCTCTACGAAAATATTGAATTTTTGAGTAAATGCTTTATATACTGAAGCCTATGATCTTTAGTGTTGTTTTAAAATTTCTAAACACACTACATTTGCATTAAATATATTAAACTCTCTTTCATGATACATGGGCATCGTTTTAATTTTTTTCAATTAATTTAGTATAACTTCATAATACTCCCTAAATTAGTGGACTAACCACAATAAAATCGCTATATTCCAGAGAAACAGAGATAATAAAAGTTCTAAACCTCTTTGAATTTCATCATATGTTAGTGAATGATGCAACTATGCATTAAAACAATATTTTCATACTTTTAAATTTTTCTCAAAATCTATTTGTTAACCCCCTACGAAAATATTGAATTTTCGGTAAATGCTCTATATACTGAAGCCTATGATCTTTAGCGTTGTTTTAAAATTTCTTCACACATCATACATTTGTATTAATGTATATTAAACTCTTTTTCATGATACATGAGCATCGTTTGTAATTATTTGTCAATTAATTTAGTAAAAATTAGTAATACTCCCAAAATTGGTGGACTAACCACAATAAAATCGCTATATTCTAGAGAAACAGAGACAACAAAAGTTCCAAACCTCTATTAATTTCATAATATGTTAGTGAAGGATGAAACTATGCAATAAAACAATATTTTCATATTTTTGATTTTTTTCTCAAAATCTATGTGTTAACCCGTACGAAAATATTGAATTTTTCGGTAAATGCTCTATATACTGAAGCCTATGATCTTTAGTGTTGTTTTAAAATTTCTAAACACGTTCTACATTTTTACGGATGTAAATTAAACTCTCTTTCATGGTACATGGGCATCGTTTTAATATTTTGTCAGTTAATTTAGTAAAACTTCATAATACTCCCTAAATTGGTGGACTAACCACTACAAAATCGTTATTCTCTAGAAAAACGGAGACAACAAAGGCTCTAAACCTCTTCGACCTTCATCATATGTTAGTGAGGGATGCAACTATGCATTAAACCAGTATTTTCATATTTTTGAGTTTTTTGGTAAAGGCTCTATAAACTGAAGCCTATGATTTTTAGTGTTTTTTTTTTTAATTTCTAAACACTTTCTACATTTGTATTAATGTATATTAAACTTTATTTCATGTTACATGGCATCATTTATATTTTTTTCAATTAATTTAGTAAAACTTCATAATACTCTCTAAATTGGTGGACTAACCACTATAAAATCGTTTTTTCTAGAGAAACGGAGACAACAAAAGTTCCAAACCTCTTTGACCTTCATTTTATGTTAGTTAGGGATGCAACTATGCATTAAAACAGTATTTTCATATTTTTGAATTTTTCTCAAAATCTATGTGTTAGTAGCCCCTACGAAAATATTGAATTTTTCGGTAAATGCTCTATATACTGAATCCTATGATCTTTAGAGTTGTTTTAAAATTTCTAAACACATTCTACCTTTGTATTATTGAATATTAAACTCTTGTTCATGGTACATGGGTATCGTTTTAATTTTTTGTCAATTAATTTAGTAAAACATCATAATACTCCCTAAATTGGTGGATTAACCACTATAAAATCGTTATTTTATAGAGAAACAAAGAAAACAAAAGTTCCAAACCTCTTTGAATTTCATCATATTTTAGAAAAATATGCAACTATGCATTAAAACAGTATTTTCATATTTTTTGAATTTTTCTCAAAATCTATGTGTTATAACCTCTACAAAAATTTTTATTTTTTCGGTAAATGCTCTATATAGTGAAGCCTATGATCTTTAGTATTTTTTTTTTAATTTCTAAATACATTATACATTTATATTAATTTATATTAAACTTTATTTCATATTATGTGGACATCATTTTAATTTTTTGTCGATAAATTGAGTAAAACTTCATAATACTCTCTAAATTGGTGGACTAACCACTATAAAATCGTTATTTCTAGAGAAACGGAGACAACAAAAGTTCCAAACCTCTTTGACCTTCATTATATGTTAGTTAGGGATGCAACTATGCATTAAAACAGTATTTTCATATTTTTGAATTTTTCTCAAAATCTATGTGTTAGTAGCCCCTACGAAAATATTGAATTTTTCGGTAAATGCTCTATATACTGAATCCTATGATCTTTAGAATTGTTTTAAAATTTCTAAACACATTCTACCTTTGTATTAATGAATATTAAACTCTCGTTCATGGTACATGGGTATCGTTTTAATTTTTTGTCAATTAATTTAGTAAAACATCATAATACTCCCTAAATTGGTGGATTAACCACTATAAAATCGTTATTTTATAGAGAAACAAAGAAAACAAAAGTTCCAAACCTCTTTGAATTTCATCATATTTTAGAAAAATAAGCAACTATGCATTAAAACAGTATTTTCATATTTTTTGAATTTTTCTCAAAATCTATGTGTTATAACCTCTACAAAAATTTTTATTTTTTCGGTAAATGCTCTATATAGTGAAGCCTATGATCTTTAGTATTTTTTTTTAATTTCTAAATACATTATACATTTATATTAATTTATATTAAACTTTATTTCATATTATGTGGACATCATTTTAATTTTTTGTCGATAAATTGAGTAAAACTTCATAATACTCTCTAAATTGGTGGACTAACCACTATAAAATCATTTTTCTAGAGAAACAGAGACAACAAAAGTTCCAAACCTCTTTGACCTTCATCATATGTTAGTTAGGGATGCAACTATGCATTAAAACAGTATTTTCATATTTTTGAATTTTTCTCAAAATCTATGTGTTAACCCCTACGAAAATACTGAATTTTTCGGTAAATGCTCTATATACTGAAGCCTATGATTTTTAGTGTTTTTTTTTAATTTCGAAACACATTCTACATTTGTATTAATGTATATTAAACTTTATTTCACGGTACATGGGCATCATTTTAATTTTTTTTTAATAAATTTAGTAAAACTTCATAATACTCCCTAAATTGGTGGACTAACCACTATAAAATCGTTTTTTTTCTAGAGAAACGGAGATAATAAAAGTTCGAAACCTCTTTGACCGTCATCATATGTTAGTGAATGATGCAACTATGCATTAAAACAGTATTTTCATATTTTTGAATTTTTCTCAAAATCTATGTGTTAACCCCGCTACGAAAATATTGAATTTTTCGGTAAATGCTCTATATATTGAAGCCTAAGATCTTTAGTATTGTTTTAAAAATTTTAAACACATTCTAAATTTGTATTAATGTATATTAAACTCTCTTTCGTGATACATGGGCATCGTTTGTAATTATTTATCAATTAATTTAGTAAAACTTTATAATACTCCCTAAATTGGTGGACTAACCACGATAAAATCGATATATTCTAGATAAACGGAGACAACAAACGTTCCAAACCTCTTTGAATTTCATCATATGTTAGTGAAAGATGCATCTATGCATTAAAAAAATATTTTAGTATTTTTGAATTTTTTTCAAAATCTATGTGTTAACTAACCCCAACGAAAATATTGAATTTTTCTGTAAATGCTCTATATACTAACCCCTACGAAAATATTGAATTTTTCGGTAAATGCTCTATATACTGAAGCCTATGATCTTTAGTGTTGTTTTAAAATTTCTAAACACATTCTACATTTGTATTAATGTATATTAAACTCTCTTTTATGATACAGGGGCATCGTTTGTAATTATTTGTCAATTAATTTAGTAAAACTTCATAATACTCCCTAAATTGGTGGACTAACCACAATAAAATCGCTATATTCTTGAAAAACGGAGACAACAAAAGTTCCAAACCTCTTGGACCTTAATAATATGTTAGTGAAGGATGCAACTATGCATTAAAACAGTATTTTCATATTTTTGAATTTTTCTCAAAATCTATGTGTTAACCCCTACGAAAATATTGAATTTTTCTGTAAATGCTCTATATACTGAAGCCTATGATCTTTATTCTTTAGTGTTGTTATAAAATTTCTAAACACATTCTACATTTTTATTAATGTATATTTAACACTCGTTCATGGTACATGGGCATCGTTTTAATTTTTTATCAATTAATTTAGTAAAACATCATAATACTCCCTAAATTGGTGGACTAACTACTACAAAATTGTTTTTTTTTCTAGAGAAACGGAGATGTAAAAAGGTCGAAACTTCTTTGACCTTCATCATATGTTAGCGAAGGATGCAACTATGCATTAAAATAATATTTTCATATTTTTGAATTTTTATCAAAATCTAAGTGTTAACCCCTACGAAAATATTGAATTTTTCAGTAAATGCTTTATATACTGAAGCCTATGATCTTTAGTGTTGTTTTAAAATTTCTAAACACACTACATTTGCATTAATATATATTAAACTCTCTTTCATGATACATGGGCATCGTTTGTAATTATTTTACAATTAAGTTAGTATAACTTCATAATACTCCCTAAATTAGTGGACTAACCACAATAAAATCGCTATATTCCAGAGAAACGGAGATAACAAAAGTTCCAAATCTCTTTGAATTTCATCATATGTTAGTAAATGATGCAACTATGCATTAAAACAATATTTTCATACTTTTGAATTTTTTTAAAAATCTATGAGTTAACTAACCTCTACGAAAATTTGAATTTTTTTGTAAATGCTCTATATACTTGAAGCCTATGATCTTTAGTGTTGTTTTAAAATTTCTAAACACATTCTACATTTGTATTAATGTATATTAAACTCTCTTTCATTTTACATGGGCATTTTTTTAATTTTTTTCAATTAATTTAGTAAAACTTCATAATACTCGCTAAATTGGTTGACTAACCACTATAAAATTACTATTTTCTAGAGACACGGAGACAACAAAAGTTCCAAACTTCATAATACTCCCTAAATTGGTGTACTAACCACAATAAAATCGATATCTTCTAGAGAAACGGAGACAACAAAAGTTCCAAACCTCTTTGAATTTCATCATATGTTAGTGAATGATGCAACTATGCATTGAAACAGTATTTTCATATCTTTGAATTTTTCTCAAAATCTATGTGTTAACCCCTACGAAAATATTGAATTTTTCGGTAAATGCTCTATATACTGAAGCTTATGATCTTTAGTGTTGTTTTAAAATTTCTATTCACATTATACATTTGTATTAATGTATATTAAACTCTCTTTCATGATACAGGGGCATTGTTTGTAATTATTTGTCAATTAATTTAGTAAAACTTCATAATACTCCCTAAATTAGTGGACTAACCACAATAAAAATCGCTATATTCTAGAGGAACGAAGACAACAAAAGTTCCAAACCTCTTCGAATTTCCACATATGTTAGTGAATGATGCAACTATGCATTAAAACAGTTTTTTTCATATTTTTGAATTTTTCTCAAAATCTATGTGTTAACCCCTACGAAAATATTGAATTTTCGGTAAATGATCTATATATGAAGCCTATGATCTTTAGTGTTGTTTTAAAATTTCTAAACACACTCTACATTTGTATTAATGTATATTAAACTCTCTTTCATGATACATGGGCATCGTTTGTAATTATTTGTCAATTAATTTAGTATAACTTCATATAACTCCCTAAATTGGTGACCTAACCACAATAAAATCGCTATATTCCAGAGAAACGGAGATAACAAAAATTCCAAACCTCTTTGAATTTCATCATATGTTAGTGAAGGATGCAACTATGCATTAAAACAGTATTTTCATATTTTTGAATTTTTCTCAAAATCTATGTGTAACCCCATACGAAAATATTGAATTTTTCGGTAAATGCTCTATATACTGAAGCCTATGATCTTTACTGTTGTTCTAAAATTTCTTAACACATTCTACATTTGTATTAATGTATATTAAACTCTCTTTTATGATACAGGGGCATCGTTTGTAATTATTTGTCAATTAATTTAGTAAAACTTCATAATACTCCCTAAATTGGTGGACTAACCACAATAAAATCGCTATATTCTAGAGAAACGGAGACAACAAAAGTTCCAAACCTCTTTTAATTTCATAATATGTTAGTGAAGGATGCAACTATGTAATAAAACAATATTTTCATATTTTTTATTTTTTCTCAAAATCTATGTGTTAACCCCTACGAAAATATTGAATTTTTCGGTAAATGCTCTATATACTGAAGCCTATGATCTTTAGTGTTGTTTTAAAATTTCTAAACACGTTCTACATTTTTATTGATGTATATTAAACTCTCTTTCATGGTACATGGGCATCGTTTTAATATTTTGTCAGTTAATTTAGTAAAACTTCATAATACTCCCTAAATTGGTGGACTAACCACTATAAAATCGCTATTCTCTAGAAAAAACGGAGACAACAAAGGTTCTACACCTCTTCGACCTTCATCATATGTTTGTGAGGGATGCAACTATGCATTAAACCAGTATTTTCATATTTTTGAGTTTTTCGGTAAAGGCTCTATAAACTGAAGCCTATGATTTTTAGTGTTTTTTTTTTATTTCTAAACACATTCTACATTTGTATTAATGTATATTAAACTTTATTTCATGTTACATGGCATCATTATATTGTTTTTTCAATTAATTTAGTAAAACTTCATAATACTCTCTAAATTGGTGGACTAACCACTATAAAAGCGTTTTTTCTTGAGAAACGGAGACAACAAAAGTTCCAAACCTCTTTGACCTTCATTATATGTTAGTTAGGGATGCAACTATGCATTAAAACAGTATTTTTGAATTTTTGAATTTTTTTCAAAATCTATGTGTTAGTAGCCCCTACGAAAATATTGAATTTTTTGGTAAATGCTCTATATACTGAATCCTATGATCTTTAGAGTTGTTTTAAAATTTCTAAACACATTCTGCCTTTGTGTTAATGTTTATTGAACTCTCGTTTATGGTACATGGGCATCGTTTTAATTTTTTGTCAATTAATTTAGTAAAACATCATAATACTCCCTAAATTGGTGGATTAACCACTATAAAATCGTTATTTTATAGAGAAACGGAGACAACAAAAGTTCAAAACCTCTTTGAATTTCATCATATTTTAGAGAATGATGCAACTATGCATTAAAACAGTATTTTCATATTTTTTGAATTTTTCTCAAAATCTATGTGTTATAACCTGTACAAAAATTTTGAATTTTTCGGTAAATGCTCTATATAGTGAAGCCTATGATCTTTAGTGTTTTTTTTTTAATTTCTAAACACATTATACATTTATATTAATTTATATTAAACTTTATTTCATATTACGTGGACATCATTTTAATTTTTTGTCGATAAATTGAGTAAAACTTCATAATACTATCTAAATTGGTGGACTAACCACTATAAAATTATTTTTTCTAGAGAAACATAGACAACAAAAGTTCCAAACCTCTTTGACCTTCATCATATGTTAGATAGGGATGCAACTATGCATTAAAACAGTATTTTCATATTTTTGAATTTTTCTCAAAATCAATTTGTCAGTAGCCCCTACGAAAATATTGAGTTTTTCGGTAAATGCTCTATATACTGAATCCTATGATAATTAATGTTCTTTTAAAATCTCTAAACACATTATACATTTGTATTAATGTATATTAAACTCTCTTTCACGATATATGGGCATCGTTTGTAATTTTTTGTCAATTAATTTAGTAAAAGTTCATAATACTCCCTAAATTGGTGGACTAACCACTATAAAATCGTTTTTTCTAGAGACACGGAGACAACAAAAGTTTGAAACCTCTTTCAATTTCATCATATTTTAGTGAAGGATGCAACTATGTATATAAAAAGTATTTTCATATTTTTGAAATTTTCTCAAAATCTATGTGTTAACAACCTCTACGAAAATATTGAAATTTTCGGTAAATGCTCTATATACTGAAGCCTATGATCTTTAGTGTTGTTTTCAAATTTATAAACACATTCTACATTTGTATTAATGTATATTAAACTCTCTTTCATGGTCTATGAGCATAGTTTTAATTTTTTGTCAATTAATTTAGTAAAACTTCATAATACTCCCTACATCGGTGGACTAACCACTATAAAATCGCTATTTTCTATAGAAACAGAGACAACAAAAGTTCTAAACCCCTTTGACATTCATCGTATGTTAGTGAAGGATGCAATTATCCATTAAAACAGTATTTTCATATTTTTGAATTTTTCTCAAAATCTATGTGTTAACTTCTACGAAAATATTGAATTTTTTAGTAAATGCTCTATATACTGAAGCCTATGATCTTTAGTGTTGTTTTAAAATTTCTAAACACATTCTACATTTGTATTAATGTATATTAAACTCTCTTTCATGGTACATGAGCATTTTTTTATTTTTTTTGTCAATTAATTTAGTAAAACTTCATATAACTCCCTAAATTGGTGGACTAGCCACTATAAAATTGCTAATTTTTAGAGACACGGAGACAACAAAAATTCCAAACCTCTTTGACCTTCATCATATGTTAGTGAAGGATGCAACTATGCATTAAAATATTATTTTCATATTTTTGAATTGTTTTCAAAATATCTGTAAATGCTCTATATACTCAAGTTAATGATCTTTAGTGTTGTTTTAAAATTTATAAACACATTCAACATTATTATTAATGTATATTAAACTCTCATTCAAGGTACGTGGGCATCATTTTAATTTTTTGTCAATTAATTTAGTAAAACTTCATGATACTCCCTAAGTTGGTGGACTAACCACTATAAAATCGCTATTCTCTAGAAAAAGGGAGACAACAAAGGTTCTAAACCTCATTGATCTTCATCATATGTTAGTGCAGGATGTAACTATTCATTAAAACAGTATTTTTCTCAAAATCTATGTGTTAAACCCCCTACGAAAATATTGAATTTTTCGGTAAATGTTCAATATTGAAACCTATGATCTTTAGTGTTGTATTAAAATTTCTAAACACATTCTACATTTGTATTAATGTATATTAAACTTCTTTTCATGGTAGATGGGCATCGGTTTAATTTTTTGTCAGTTAATTTAGTAAAACTTCATAATACTCCCTAAATTGTTGGACTAACCACTATAAAATCGCTATTCTCTAGAAAAACGGAGACAACAAAGGTTCTAAACCTCTTTGACCTTCATCGTATGTTCGTGAAGAATGTAACTATGCATTAAACCAATATTTTCATATTTTTGAATTTTTCTCAAAATCTATGTGTCCCTACGAAAATATTGAGTTTTTCGGTAAATGCTCTATATACTAAAGCCTATGATCTTTAGTGTTGTTTTAAAATTTCTAAACACATTCTACATTTGTATTAATGTATATTAAACTCTCTTTCACGATATGGGCATCATTTGTAATTTTTTGTCAATTAGTTTAGTAAAACTTCATAATACTCCCTAAATTGGTGGACTAACCACTATAGAATCGTTATTTTCTAAAGACACGGAGACAACAAAAGTTTCAAACCTCTTTGAATTTCATCATATGTTAGTGAAGGATGCAACTATGTATATAAACAGTATTTTCATATTTTTGAAATTTTCTCAAAATCCATGTGTTAACAACCTCTACGAAAATATTGAATTTTTCGGTAAATGCTCTATATACTGAGCCTATGATCTTTAGCGTTGTTTTCAAATTTCTAAACACATTCTATATTTGTATTAATGTATATTAAACTCTCTTTCATGGTACATGAGCATCGTTTTAATTTTTTGTCAATTAATTTAGTAAAACTTCATAATACTCCCTACATTGGTGGACTAACCACTATAAAATCGCTATTTTCTAGAGAAACGGAGACAACAAAAGTTCCAAACCCCTTTGACCTTCATCATATGTTAGTGAAGGATGCAATTATGCATTAAAACAACATTTTCATATTTTTTAAATTTTTTTCAAAATCTATGAGTTAACTAACCTCTACGAAAATTTGATTTTTTTGTAAATGCTCTATATACTAATCCCTAGGATGTTACTGACAACAAAAATTTCAAACCTCTTTGACCTTCATCAGATGTTACTGAAGGATGCAACTATGTATTAAAATAGTATTTTTCATATTTTTGAATTTTTCTCAAAATCTATGTGTTAAATATTGAGTTTTTCGGTAAATGCTCTATATACTCAAGTCTATGATCTTTAGTGTTGTTTTAAAATTTCTAAAGACATTCTACATTTGTGTTAATGTATATTAAACGCACTTTCATGGTACATGGACATCGTTTTAATTTTTTATCAATTAATTTAGTAAAACTTCATAATACTCCCTAAATTGGTGGACTGACCACGATAAAATCGATATTATCTAGAGAAACGGAGACAACAAAGGTTCCAAACCTCTTTGGCATTCATCATATGTTAGAGAAGGATGCAAGTATGCATTAAAACAGTATTTTCATATTTTGAATTGTTCTCAATGCTTTATATATCATAAACCAAACAATGTAACCTAAAAACGTAAGTATGGATCATAACACTTTCCTAGACAAAGAATTCTGAATATATTTGATCGAATTAAAACGGTTTATCCAAGATTAGATTAACATTATCCTATAAAACAGTGAGAACTTACCATAAAGATCCCCTCTCAAGTCGCAGGCAGCATCGAACTCCTCATATCCATGGAACCGGAAACGGTCCTCAGGGAAACATACCGAACTGTCCTCTAGATCAGAGAGGACAGAGGTCGATGAGAATGTGATGGTGAAACTTGGTTCCGCAACACGATACAATATCTTGTTGTTAGACCCGAAAAAACTTTTGAGTCTGTAAATGCCACCAGCTCTCATGTGTGGCAAATAAGTGTCTATCCTCCCAGATGGGATGAAACCCTGAATGACAGTCTCCTGTTATCATCATTAAAGAATTTAAATCAGAAATGCTAGACAGGAAATCTTGGAAATGCATCAACAACAAAATTATAGTTATTGTACTATCAACAAAAGCAAACACTTGCTATAAATTCATTAAAAAACAAAATAATAGAACGATAAGTTTGAATCTAAAATTTTTATCAGAATCTAAACTAAAGTGTAATCAAGAATTCGGTTTATACCTCTTGGTCGATGAGAAGCATCTCGAGACCGATAAGCACCTTTGTCACAACATTTCGAGCTTCCCAAAAAT
Organism: Brassica napus; assembly: GCF_020379485.1. Taxonomy (NCBI): domain Eukaryota; kingdom Viridiplantae; phylum Streptophyta; class Magnoliopsida; order Brassicales; family Brassicaceae; genus Brassica; species Brassica napus. Next base: position 3,700,937 of record NC_063447.1, read on the forward strand.
GGATCAACCGAAACCTCATGAGGTCCGTATTTCACATCTTTCAAAGCCATCACTTCGGCGGAGAAACTGGCTTTTCCCCTGATGCCAGAGGAGACAGCGGCTTTGCCTCTAACTCCTGAAGAGACACCAGTCTTCGTGCTGTGAATGATCGTACCTGCATAGGGATACGAACGTTGCCATCATAAAAAAAAAGGCAACTAAAAATCCACAATTTCATATGCTTTTCTATTTTCTGTAGTATAAAAATTATCTATTATAAAAAAAAAATTATTTTGTTCATCTCATTGTTTTAAACCTCAAAGCTTCAGACTCTCTATTTTTTTATGGTAATCAAACGGACTCTATAATTTCATAAGGAAACGATAAGGGTTCTTCGATTTAGGTACGCCGATCAAGACGCCGGAAGAGACAGCGGTCTTGCCGCTGAGTTTGGTCAGACCGGAGGTGACCGACGCTTCGCCTTTGGCTTGCTTCGAGTGGGGATCGCCGATTTAGTGGCTGGAAGAGACATAGGGCGTTCCGATGGGCTTGATCGGTCTGGGAGAGGAGTCAGCCTCAACGCCTTTTGGTTTCTCGGAGGTGGATTTTCCGTTGGAACTCATTGCAACGAAGCTTAATCGAAATAAGACTCGGATTAAGAGTTGTATAAACAAAATACGAAGGAGAAGAGGCGGATTAAGAGTTTTATAAACAAAATCTAAAGGAGAAAAGCAAAACGAATCCATAAATGAGAGTAAAGGGAGAACGAAGTGGAGGATGTATTGATTGTTTAGGGGTCAGATCCTGAAACGGATCAAAGAAGAGGAAGAGCAAAGGGGATGAAGAATCGATCTGAGTTAGGGTTTGAAGAAATGCGAAAAGGAGAGATCGATTGGTCGCCGTCTATGTCTATCAATGGTCTGATGGGCTTGAGGCCCAATCCTACCAAACACGATTTTTTTTTAAAAAACACGGTAAGCCCAAGAAAGGCAACACACATGTGACATGGCAAAAACGTTCTCTCTGATTGGTTGATTAAATTGTCCTACGTGGACAGGCTGGTTGAGACTGATATTCAGCTTTTATTACTTACTTGATTAAGAGAAATTAAATATTTACTTTTGTCTATTACTTTTTGGTTTTACTTTTAGTTAGTTTAAAAATTTGTTTGATTCCCAATAAAATTTAACCACTTACATTTCTACATTTTGATTTATAATTTATTTTTAAAATAAATTGCATTAATTAAAGGTAGAACATTATACATTTGTATACAAGGAAAAAAAACCAAAACATCATATATTTGTATGCGGAGGGAGTAAAAACCAAACAAAAATTACATTAAATGTGGGTAAAACAATAACTTTAATAATTTTCCTAATTCGTGTGCAAAAATCTTAAACGACATTTATATTAAAACGGAGGAAGTAATGAATATTTGAAATAAACAGTCGGAAGTATCCCCTGTTCGAAAATTCGGGCGCCTAGCCGAGTACCATGGCCTTCTTCTCGCCAGCGCCTAATCACCGAGAGCAATACTTTATTAGGCGCTACCGCCACGATTTTAGCCAAATCGGCTCTAGTAATCGGAAACGGTAAAAAGACCGACTAGGCGCTTGAAGATCAGATTTAACGGATTAATCCAACGTAATAATTGGACTTGCACTGGCAAATTGTGGGCCTTAAAAGAAAGCCTGTTTCTCTGAGAATAATTGAGACTTTGTTTTTCTATTTATAAGAGACTCCAAGATCACTCTTCCTCATTGTTAACAGTTGTGGGATAAAATGTAAGTGTTTTTTAATTATTTTTTTAATATTTGCACTGATAAAAAGGATGGCAAAGATACATTTCAGGGGCATAACACCCGCTACCTCCTAGAGTAACATAACCATCCCAAGCCGTTCGGTTAATTTATGGCTAATCCAACAGCAATTTGGCAACCGCCTTGGCTTTGTCACATGGTGAAATATAGCATACTTAACCGTTCGGTTAATTTATGGCTAATATAGCATCTATCGTCTTTTCCAGTGAATCAATTTACTGCAAAGATGCTTTGACGGTATAGTACATATAAAATAAACTTTTAGTTTCAATTTAATTTTACTTTCAACTTATAAGTTGCCAAGTAAACTGTCATTTCCTTTTATTTACCCTAGTTATGGTAGTCAAAAAGTAAAACACTCACAAATTTACTCTAGAATTTATAAGTAAAATATGTTTTATTTTATTTTTTTATTTGTTTCTTCATTTCATTTTTAAAATTTTCCTCTCGTTTACACTCTATTATTTACTTTAATTTACTCTAAATTTTCCAACCAGAATGTCTTTTTGAGATTTTTTTTTCTCACATATTTAAAAAGTCATTCAATTTTTTTGTTTACCCCTAGCTAATTGCTGCATTATTTTGTTTAGTTTTGTAACAAAAGATCAAGATAAAATTTTAAAAATCTATGAAATAAATATTTTGTAAATGTAAAACGACATATGAAACAAATTTTAAAGTCTAAATGACATTTAATGTAAAACAAAGGGAGTATCATCATATATGCATAACTGTGAACAATCGAGGGTGACGATTCTAATTGGATAACAAGTGATATATGATGCTCAAGGGAATCACTGGTCCGTTAATATTAAAGGGGTTAAAAGCACGGGTGTAAATCAGAGAGCATAGAAATTCCACCATCACGATATCATATTGCAAGAAATGTTGGCAATTTGAATGTAAAGTTTGTTTTAGAAGTTGGGGTTAATAAGGATTTAAGTGAAGGAAAAAAGCAATATAATGGAACTGGATGGCACATTAGTAAGTTATGCTTCCCGGCAATTGCTGATGGCATGGATTCATCAATCCGATGCATTGACAATATTATCGAACCTAACCAATCCATATCATGCAGCATGTCAGATTCATCAAATTGCTCAGCTGCACTTATGCTGGGAAGCTCATCAACTTCCATGGACGATTGGAACCAAATGAGAACCCACAAAAGCAATAGCGGCCAAAGTGAGTCAACAGCGCTCACTGTAAAGGCCACTTATAGAGAAGACACTATACGTTTCAAGTTCGAGACATCAGTTGGGTGTTCTCAGCTCTACAAAGAAGTTGGCAAACGGTTTAAACTGCAAGAGGGGTCGTTTCAGCTGAAGTACTTAGATGATGAAGAAGAATGGGTGTTGATGGATAGTTACAGATTCTGATCTCAAAGAATGCTTGGAAATACTATATATATGGTATGGGAAAACACACAGTGAGGTTCCTTGTTAGAGATTTGCCTGCTCCTATAGGTAGTTCTGGTGGTAGCAACGGTTACTTAGGCACAGGTTTATAACATCTACTGCTCACTTATGCTTTTTACCTGTGAAAGAATCTTCATATATTAGTTTGCTTGTAAAAGGAAGGTATGAGGGAGAAAGACAATTTTGATACTGTATATGTTTATCGTCTTACATAAATCAGAAAATAAAAAGTTGGATGTCTAATCATGTCGGTGGTGGCCAAATATGTCAACAGTTCAAACTAGAATTATTTGATTATTAAAACTTTTTGGTTGTTTTCTTACTAGTTTAGTTCTGGTATGGTTTGGTTCTATATCACTAAGCAAAACGGTTTGGTCCTAAAGATGAATATAAATAGCACCAACACCAAGTGTTCAACCACATCAAAACAAACCCAAAGTAAGACACATAGCAAAAGTGACAATGGCGTTGAAACCACTTTCCATCTTTGTTGTCTTCTTCATCTTCTTAGTTATCTCTGGTATGTTACTATGACAGATTTTGTTAGTATCTTCATATAATAACTATTTGTATTTCGTTTACTAGCCCTCACTGATCATATAGCAATTTTAATAGTGATATATGGTTTTGTTGTAACAGACGTGCCAGAGATAGAAGCGCAAGATAGCCAGTGTTTGAGGGAATACGGTGGCGATGTTGGCTTCAGCTTCTGTGCGCCTCGGATATTACCGACGTTTTGTTACACAAGATGCCGTGAGAACAAGGGGGCTAAAGGTGGAAGATGCCGTTGGGGACCAGGAACTAACGTCAGGTGCTTATGCGACTACTGCAACGATAAACCCTAATCCCAGTTTCCAAACGATCGCTAATACACTATGGCCGGAAACGCAAATGCTATGTTTGAATATTTTGGTTTTGTGTGGTAAATCTAATAATGAATGTGAATGGTCCCAAATAAATGTATGAGCATGTAATATGAAACAAAGAATAATGCAAAAGTACGACTTTCTATGTGTAATAAAACAAGTTTGGTAATACTTTGACTACTTTGGTAGTACTTTTTAGCCTAATAAGTCTTTGGATTACATTTACTAGACCTGGCGGCGACGTCAAAGTAATCTGCCATTTGAGCCATCAGTGTTCTAACAAAGTAACAACATCTTGGTTAAGGTAACCTACAAACATGATTTTTCTTGTTCTTACTGTCGTATTATATTCCTCTTTATTCAAATATATATATATTACATTTTTTAATATGTATGTATTAAGTCAAAACACCATTAAAATGAGATATATAGAATGAGCAATCGCCGTCCAACTGTTTTGTAGCCAATGTAGCGGTCAAAGATAATTTCTTTGAGTGTGACATATGGATAAGAAATAGCTTACGATTGAAAATGAATTTCACAAATTAAGACTGTGGCATGGTTGACAAAGTCACAAAGCCATTGGTGGGCATGGTAGTTTTGTATTTGACAACATAAGATTATCGCCTGTATATTATTTGCGAAACATTACAACTTCTTGTTGTAGCCACGTGTCATCACTAAGATGATTCTTAGAATTATTAGAGAAATATGTTGGTCCATCAAATTATATTATAAGCTTTTTATTAAACTAACCATAAATTCATTATTAATGTCATTTATTATTTCCTTAAATAAAGATTACGGAATTGCCTAATGTGGCTAAAGTATATATGACAATTAATGATTTTGAATAATAAAGATCTGATAAAAAAATAATATATCTTCTATCAAATTTGTTTAATTTTAAACTATTAAAATAATTTAAAAAATCACAATAACCATATTATAAAAATTTTGATTTTTCTGTATATGTTATATTTTGAATTTTAAAAAACGACTATAAATTATTAAAACTGTTAAAAGTCTCACATTCAAATTTTGCGATCCATGGTTTAAAATTTTTGTTATGACAAAATACAAATGATAACAAAATCATATAAATAAAAGTCTAATTTAATTAATAATTAAGATTTAAAATATATATGTATATATATCATTCTAAATTAAACTATAAACCATATTGAATAAATAAATATTTTAATTTCAAAATTTATTTTGAATAATTTTTTTTGATAAAAGTTTTGAACTAACATTGATATATTTCTTAAAATTATGAATTACTAAAATTATTAATCCCATGAAAATTTTGTTATCAGTAATTTAAAGTTTTTGCTATTAAAGATACACATGATAAAAAAAATATAGGGGTTTTTGCCAAAACTAACCCACAACTTGATTTTAATCCCAAACCTATACCCAAACTTGAATCAAATGCAAAACTAACCTAAAAGTCTAGTGAAATTACAGCTCAACCCTTTATGACCAAACAAAAAAACAGAAGTCACTTTTACGAATATAGCCCCAGTAAATCGTCTGAGTCGTCTGAGATGTTGGAAGTCGTCTGGACGACTGAAGTGTAAGTCGTCTGGTACCAGTTTATTTTAAAAATAATTTATAAATCTTGTAAAAAAATATTTTGATGCGTGAAAAATAAAAATCAAGTAATTATAAACAGTTTTAAGTGATATAAATTAAGATATGATAAAATTTATTTGTTTTGAAGATAGATGAGTGGAAGTAGTGAATCATGAAATACTTTGGTTTAGGAGTTTGGCAAACATATGTTGTAGTATTGTATGTATTGTTAGGGTTAGATTTTGGAAAACTAAAATGTTTTTTTCAAAAATTAGTTTTCACCTATATGTGTTTATTTCTGTGTATAGTAAACACTTTTCAAGTTTGATTTGGTTTTATGAAGTGCTTAATTAGATAAATAAGTTTAGGGGTTATGTTTAGGGTGTGGACGACTTATATTTCAGTCGTCTGTTGAATAATTTACCCGAACGACGTATATTTCAGTCGTCCACATCGTACCGAACCTTTAATTTTACCAATGTACGTTTTAACCTAACCGGATCATTTTACTCAGACAACTTACATTTCAGTCGTCTGGTGAAGAAATTAAAACAAACGACTTACATGTAAGTCGTCCAAATATTCCCGCCTAAATTTTTTTAAAAAAATTATTTTCCCGCTTAAATAATTTAAACCAGACGACTTACTTGTAAGTCGTCTGGAAAGTCTTCTATTTTAGTTTCCCGCTAAAAATATTTAATTTCCCACTAAAAATATTAAACTCTTCTAGACGACTTACATGTAAGTCGTCTGTTTTAATTTCTTCAACAGACGACTGAAATGTAAGTCGTCTAGGAAGTCGTCTGAGTCAAAAATATTTAACCTAATTGGATTTTTTGTCTCCCTATATAAAGAAAAATTTACACATTCTCTCTCCTCCTCTCAAATGGCTGCAACAAAAATGTAATGTTCATCATTCTAAAACTCTCCAACCTCTCTCTAATCTCTTTGAATTGAAAACACCAAACTTTATATGAATTTTTCAGTTTTGTCTCATGTATTTCTTACTAATCTATCTCTTTTGCAGGTTTTTAATCAAATGGTACTCATCTTCCACTAATTTAAAGGTAGATCTATTAATTTTAGATATGTATTTTTGTGTGTTCTATAAATGTAGATTTATCTAATTTTCCACTCATTTTCTCTATTTTTAAGTCATTTGAACGTTTTTGGATATGCAGGTTTTTCAGATCTGGATTTGATATGCAGGTTTTTCAGATCTGGAAGACTTTTGAGACGACTTACTTGTTAGTCGTCTGGAAGTCGTCTGGAAGTCGTCTGGACTTCTTGGAAGTCTTCTGACAAAGTCGTCTGGACTTCCAGGAAGTCGTCTGGACTTCCAGGAAGTCGTCTGGATTTTTCTGAGCGTTTTGGTAAGTTCTTATGTCTGATTTTTTTTCATTTGGTAACTTCTTGTTGTATAAAGTTCTTACTTTTTTCCCAAATTAAAACTCTCCAAACCCACTCTAATCTCTTTGACTTAAAAACACCAAACTTTATATGAATTTTTCAGTTTTGTCTCATGTCTTTCTTACTAATCTATCTTTTTTGCAGGTTTTTAATTAGATGGTACTCATCTTCCACTAATTTAAAGGTAGATCTATTATTTTTAGATATGTATTTTTGTGTGTTCTGTAAAGGTAGATTTATCTAATCTTCCACTCATTTTTCTGTTTTAAGCCATTTGAACGTTTTTGAATATGCAGGTTTTTCAGATCTGGATTTAATATGCAGGTTTTTCAGATCTGGAAGACTTCTGGGACGACTTACTTGTTAGTCGTCTGGAAGTCGTCTGGAAGTCGTCTGAAAGTCGTCTGGAAGTCGTCTGGAAGTCGTCTGGAAGTCGTCTGGAAGTCGTCTGGAAGTCGTCTGGAAGTCGTCCGGAAGTCGTTTGAAAGTCGTCTGGACTTCCTAAAAGTCGGCTGGACTTCCTGTAAAGTCGTCTGAACTTCCTAAAAGTCTTCTGACAAAGTCGTCTGAACTTCCTGGAAGTCGTCTAGACTTCTTAGAAGTCGTCTGGACTTCTTAAAAGTCGTCTGGTCTTGTCTACTCAAGTGGAGTCCAAGCTTGTCTTTGTAGAGGAATGATCTATAATATTTTTGTTTGTGGTCTGTTTTGTGAATTGCATGTCTACTCTTTTAGTTGTGAATTTTTTGTAAAATCAGTAATAATGTTTTCCAAGATGTATTAAATGTGCTAACAATGTGTTTACACATTTACAAATCATTGAAATAATAGACTTCAGTAGCCTTTTTCTTATCTTTGGATCTCTCATATGCAATAATACTCCAATGGCCTTTTCTCATCTTAATAAACAAGAATGTTGGTAGCTTCATATTGATACAACATTTTAAGAAGCATTTAACCCTTCTTCCAACTCATAACAATAGTCATCATTATTGTCTATAACAATAATACTTAAGAGATAGAAACAAACAATAGTAACTAGTCAAAGCATATCATATTTTTTTATAAGTTTGCGTTGAAAAACTTAGTCAAATTTAGTAAAACTAAGGGAGAGAACATATTTTGTAAATATGAGTTTTACATATCTTGAAGTTACTTATCACTCTTAAAAATACAAGTTATTCAAAAACTAACGTAGAAGACTTAAAAACTAGCGGAGAAGACGCGGACGACTTCAATCTAAGTTGTCCAGACGACTAAACTATACGTCGTCTGGTCAACGCAGAGGTTATTTTTGCAATTGACTTTGAAATCTGTTATTTCTGACGACTGAAAAATAAGTCGTCTACTATTGTTTGGTTAAAAAAAAAACTCCAAAAAAGCTAGACGACTTACATTTCAGTCGTCATAGGTTAGTTTTGCATTTGACTGGATTATTTCAGAAGTTTGATTTTTCTGGACGACTTACATTTCAGTCGTCTAGTGAAAATTAAAATAATAATATTTTTTTTAAAGTAGACGACTTACAGTTAAGTCGTCATAGGTTAGTTTTGCAATTGAAAAAAAAAACTTCAAGATTTAATTATATACAGACGACTTATAATTCAGTCGTCCACGAGACGACTGAAATGTAAGTCGTCCAGGATTTACGAGGTTTGACCAGAATCTCAGAAAAAAATCCTCGACGACTTACAAGTAAGTCGTCTGTGTATAATTAAATCTTGAAGTTTTTTTTTTCAATTGCAAAACTAACCTATGACTACTTAATTGTAAGTCGTTTACTTTAAAAAAAATATTATTATTTTAATTTTCGACAGACAACTGAAATGTAAGTCGTCTGGGGAAGTCAAACTTCTGTAATTATCCAGTCAGATGCAAAACTAACCCATGACGACTGAAATGTAAGTCGTCTAGGTTCTTTGGAAATTTTTTTGAAACCAAACAATAGTAGACGACTTAACTTTCAGTCGTCTCAGGTTACAGATTTCAAAGTCAATTGCAAAAATAACCTTTGCGTTGACCAGACGACTTCCAGGTAAGTCGTCTACAGCCAGACGACTTCCAGTTAAGTCGTCTACAGCCAGACGACTTCCCAAGTAAGTCGTCTGACGAACAGATCTGGAAAAAAACTCGATGTCATACCTTAAATTGGTGAGATAAGTTCCTTAGCATACATAAGGCTTCTCCAAGCACACAGAATCACAAATGAAAGTCACCCACCCAGAATCGTTAGCTTCTATGACTCTATGAACCATAAAAATTTAAAATCAAAATCTTGGGTTTTTTAGCTCATTGTGGAGAGAAAGTGAGAGATATGTTGTGTTTAGTTCACAAGAATGGAAAAAGAAGAAGGATAAATCGATTTTGGGAGCATTAAGAGCTTCAAATTGGTTGTTCATGGTGGTTGTGGTATTGATGACAATGACAATCTTGTAATTACTTGAAGATGATGAGGGTGAGAGAGTAAAGATGTCATTTTCGAAAAAAAAAAGAAAAAAAAAATTGATGGCATTTTCGTAAATTATATGAACTTGTGAGGTGAATAGGGCAAAACCAATTTTCAAAAAAAAAGGAGGTTAGTTTTGTGTTTGACTTTAAGTTGTAGGTCAATTTTGCAAAAAGCCCAAAAATATATAAGTAGAAAGCATCATTTAATAGACATTAATATTAAAAATATACTATGTATGTTAATATCATTTAAATTTAGTTACATATCCTATCAAATTTTTTAAAAAATTGTTTGGATTAATAAAATTGATTTATACGTTCGCACCAATTTAATTATATATGTAATAGTTACTGACTTTTAATTATTCAATATATATTTATTATTTCATAATATGTAAGAACATATAATACATAAAATAATATATATATATATATATATATAATGTTTATTCCGCGCAAGGCGCGGATCTTAATCTAGTAATCTTATTATAGTCTTTTCACACTTATCTATGTCTAAATTATATATAGAAAGTAAGGAGAAAGTTGTTGACAAAAAAAAAAAAAGTAAGGAGAAAGTTATTAAAATGGTAGTATTTTTTTATTTATTACAAATAAAGATGTATGAATCCAAATATATCAAAACGGCCTTAGAAATTTCAGTGAGTGTGTACAATGCGGTGGATATCATTCATACCTTGCAAGCGTCGGTCCAAGTTGGTGGACAGGGCTCTGGAGCACACAAATGATAATCCTAATAAGTATATGCAAGTTGCAACTCAGAATTATTAATACAGAGCAGAGCCAGCCTTGGCATCACATGGAACTATGATCGAATGATGATTTACATTGATATGAGATGTTTACATTTATACAGAGGAAGCAGTGTTGAGCAAGGTAAACTGATTCTATACATGAAGTGTGATTGATACGATAGAGAAACTAAGGAAACTGAATATCCTTGATATCGTTAATATTCTCCCGCAAGATCAAGGACCCTTGGAGACGCCGATCTTGTCACGTAGAAGAGTAAATCGTTGTCTGCTGAGTGGCTTGGTGAGAGCGTCAGCAAGTTGGTCTTTGGTTGAGACATGAGACACTCTTAATTTGTTGGCTTGAATCTGATTCCGTATGAAGTGGTAGCCTAGCGCCAAATGCTTCATTCTTGAATGAAAAACTGGATTTGCACATAGATAAGTTGTACCTATTTTGTCACAGTATATGGTAGGTGAGCTATGCTGTTGAATCCCTAACTCTTGAAGCAAATGACCAATCCAGTTGAGTTCACTTGCAGTATTTGCCACAGCTCTATACTCTGCCTCCGTTGATGATCTAGCAACCCCATTTTGCTTCTTAGCTGGCCATGAGATAGCATGTTTGCCGAGATAAACAATGTATGCATTTGTTGAGACATAATCGTCTGAATCACCCGCCCAGTCAGCATCTGAAAACGCGTGGAGAGACAGAGGATTGGACTTACTGTAGAACATGCCGTATGTTGGTGTCCCTGCGAGATAGCGAAGCACTCTCTTTGCTGCTTGCCAGTGATCAGCCGTGGGAGAGTTCATAAATTGGGACAACTTGTTGACTGGATAAGCAATATCTGTTCTTGTGAATGCAAGATATTGGAGGCTACCAACTAGAGTTCTGTACTCTGTTGGATTGCCATGTTTCTGACCAGACAATGTGAGCTTTGGGTTTGTTGCCATAGGAGTCAGAGCTGGCTTTGCGTCCTGCATCTGCATCTTCTGTAGGAGATCGTAAATGTACTTCCTTTGACTCAGGTGAAGTCCAGTAGAGCTGCGCACAACCTCAATTCCTAGAAAATAGGACAGTTCTCCCATATCTTTTAGAGAGAATCTGTTGGCTAGACTGGCGAGTACTTTTTCGACCAGTGGCTGATTGTTTCCAGTAACCACGATGTCATCCACATAGACAAGTAAATATATGAGAGTGGTACCGTGTTGAAAAACAAACAATGCCGTGTCTGCAACTGAATTTCTGAACCCAAGTTGAAGTAAGAAGGTCTTGAGTTCGTCATACCACGCACGAGGGGCCTGCTTGAGGCCGTAGATGGCTTTGTTCAAGCGACATACGTGATTCGGCTTGTCGGGATCAATGAAACCTGGAGGTTGCGTCATATATACTTCCTCAGTCAGAGTAGCTTGAAGAAAAGCGTTATTGATATCAATTTGTCTCAGGCACCAGTCTCTGCTTGCTGCAATGTTGAGAACCGTTCTGATCGTAGTCGACTTGATTACTGGGCTGAATGTCTCAAAGTAATCAATCCCAGCTTGCTGTTTGTAGCCTCTTGTGACCAGTCGTGATTTGCGCTTGTCAATGGTGCCGTCGGGTAGATACTTAAGGCGGAAGAGCCACTTGCAGTCGATGACGTGTTGATTCGGAGAGGGAGGAACCAAATTCCATGTGTGATTTCTGACTTGAGCATCGAATTCAGCGGATGCTGAGCTTCGCCATTTATCATGTTTGAGAGCTTGAGCGATCGTTCTAGGTTCTGTTTCACCTCCTGACTGAGTCAGTGCTGAGAGACCATATCGTTGATTTGGTTTTCGGATTTGATTCTTAGCACGAGTCTGCATCGGGTGATGGTTTTGAATCGGATCATCAGCAGCCGCAGAGGAGGAAGACGACGGCGGAGAGGATTGATTACTCGGCTGAGAGAGAACTGGATTTGGATTCAATGTGACTTGGGCCTGAGATTGGTTTGTGGGCTGAGATGCTGAAGATTGGGCCGGAAGGGTATTGAGGCCCATATCTTGGGATCCACTGGATCCTGACGTAGAGTTGTCTTTTTCAGTTGAGAGAACTTCATTGTCGTTATGAGATGACGACGAATCCGCAGGAGAGAGTTGCGGAGATGCTATCGGTGGCGGTGATGGAGAGTGTCCCAGAGTTGCTCCAGGCGTCAAATCAGAGTCTGAGGATGCCGTTTCTCCTAAGGGTGTCGCGTGAGCTGTATTGAGTGGTGGTGAGGGAATGGGTATTTCTGTCGGAGGTGAGTGATGGGAGATCTGATCATCAGAGGTATTGAGGGGTGAGGCACGGATAGGTTGCGAGTAGGGGAAGATCATCTCATCGAATTTGACATGACGAGATACATAGACTCGATTTGTGGTTTGGTCCGTGCAAAGATACACGCTTTGAGTAAGGGAGTAGCCAAGGAAGATGCAAGGAACAGACCGCGGGGCTAATTTGTGAGGCATGTATGGCCGAAGCCATGGGAAGTAGAGACAACCGAATATTTTGAGTTTCGAGTAGTTGGGTCTTTCATTGAAGATGGTTTGGTACGGGGATTGATTGGATAAGATTTGGGTTGGCATTCGGTTAATGAGGTAGACTGTAGTTGAAAGAGCATAGGTCCAGTATTGGAGAGGAAGTTTGGTGGTTGTAAGAAGTGTTAGACCGGTTTCCACAATGTGGCGGTGTCTCCTTTCAGCTAAGCCATTGTGCTCAGGGGTATGGGGAGGAGAGGTGAGATGGCTGATACCTTTGGAGGCTAAGAAGTCACGAAGGGCGATGAACTCACGTCCATTATCTGAGAATAAGGTACCAACTTTGACTTGGAATTTGTTTTCGACTAGGGAAGTGAAGCGAATGAATGTTTCTTTCACTTGGGATTTTAAGTTTGAGGGGGTAAAGCCATATATATCTTGAGTAGTGATCAACAATAATGAGATAATATTTGTAATTGTCAATAGAGAGAATTGGTGATGTCCAAACATCAGAAAAAAGATATTGAAGTGGACGAGAAGATGATATTGAACTTTCTGAAAAAGAGAGTTTATGAGTTTTATTGATAGAGCAGTCACTGCAAGATAAAGATTGAGACATAGAATTGGAATAAGGTAAAGAAAATTTTGATAGGATAGTCTTAAGAATAGGGTAGGATGGGTGGCCTAGTCTTGAATGCCAATCTGAGATGGTGGTTTTGAGGTTATTGGTGGCTGTGTAGAAGGTAGAGGCGGTAGGCAGGGAGATAGGCCACTCATACAACTCATTCTTGGTATTGCCTTGGAGTAACGGGCCCCCGTTCTGAGATCCTTCACCTGAAAACAAGAGGGATAGAATTGTACCGACACTTGATTAGCATTACATAGCTTGTATACTGAGATAAGATTCTTATGTATTGCAGGGACATGAAGAATATTATTTAAATGCAGAGGGCGAGTAGAGGTTTTTAAAAAAGTTGAACCAGTTTGAGAGATCGGCAAAGCAGCTCCATTGCCCACAATGACTTCTTCTCCACCGGTATATGGCTGATGTAGTGAGAGATTTGCTAAGTCTGAGGCAATGTGGTGAGTAGCTTCAGAGTCAAGCAGCCACGGGTTGAGTGATTGAGATGCAAAGTTTGCCCGAGGTTGCCATCCTCTAGGTGTGGGAAGGAGACCAGTTTGTTGAGCTAGCTGGTTGCACCGGCGAGCACTGTGACCTTGAATCCCACAGAGTTGGCACCGACCAAGGTATGGACGAGAAGGACGAGTTCCAGTGGGATTGTGATGATTGGGAGTTTGCCACTGTGAATTGCGATTATTGTTGTTCTTCTGAGGTGGACGGTAGTTGTTGGTGGCGACATTCGCAGTGACCAGAAATGTCTGAGAGGTTTGAACAGAGAGAAGTCGAGCTTCATGGTTCAACAGTTTCTCATGTAGCTCATTGAACGTTGGAGGAGTGTCACGACTCTCGATCTGATCCACCACCTGCTTGTAGTCATCAAGTAATCCTTCCAGAGCAAACTCAATTTGATCTTCAAGGTCGAGAACCTTGCAAGCAAGGCGAGTTGATCCACACGGGTGGAGATGCCCCGAAGATACTCAGATATGGTCTTTGTATCTTTCTTCCAGTTTTTGAGTTGGTTGTGGACTTGTTTGATGTGGCCACGGCTTGGTTTAGCATAGGTGGATGCTAGGATGGTCCAGATCTCAGCTGAAGTGTTGGCTTTGGAGAGGAGTGGTTGAATGGACTGCGATATAGCACCTAAGATAGCGCTATAAATCAGTTTGTCTTGACGGTTGTGTAACAAGAACTCCGGATTGGGTGTTTCTTTTCCATTGATAGTGGTGATTGCAGGTGGGATCGGTTTGGAACCGTCAATGAACGAAGACAAGTCGTAGCCGTCAAGCTGAGCATGCACCTGACGGCTCCACATGAGGTAGTTTGAAGCGTTAAGCTTGGTGATGTTGGATGTATTGACGTTGAGGAGAGAGCCATGATTTGTGACAAGGGTATCAATGTTTCTTGTTGCAGTGGGTGTGTTGGTTGCCATTGATGAAGAGAGGGGCTGAGAAAAAGATGATGAGACGTGAGAGATAGAAAGAAGGTTTGAGGGAGGCGGAAAATTTAGGTCTAGGTTAGATCGTATGCTCTGATACCATATGATCGAATGATGATTTACATTGATATGAGATGTTTACATTTATATAGAGGAAGGAGTGTTGAGCAAGGTAAACTGATTCTATACATTTAGTGTGATTGATACGATAGAGAAACTAAGGAAACTGAATATCTTTGATATCGTTAATAGGAACCCTGGGAGGCTAGGACAAAGCAGTTCTATGAATCCTGTAACTATTAAATTTTTAAAACTTCAGAGAAAAAAAAATACTTGGATCGTTTTGCAGAGAATTTGAACCTCTCAAATCTTATAAATGTTTTTTTTTTTTTTTGGGTGTAAATGTTAAGATTTATACCATTTTCTGAATTTTACAAAGTTGTGGAAACCACTTATTACATAGAGAGCATAAAGAGAAAAAGCAACATTAACTAAAGGGAGAAATGAACCAAAAATACAACTCAAGCAGGGACGGCGAGGACGCAGACACCGAGGGAAGAGACAAGAGCCTGTCTCTCAGAGCACGATTGACCACCTTGAAGAAAGCCGGTTGAGACATTGAAGCGCCTTGGAAGATACGAGCATTTCTTTCGCGCCATAGATGGTAGATGATTACTTGGTTGATGAGCTTCAAGACAGTGACCGCCAGGGAAGCATGAGGACCCTGAAGATGCGCGCATAGATCAACAACAGATGATAAAGCAGCTGGAGGAGCTGCTAAGTGCCTGCCACAAAAATGAGACCAAACAGCAACTGCAAAAGAGCACTCAAAAAAGAGGTGGCTGTGGGATTCATCAGCATTAGAACAAAGAACACAAACCGGCTGAACAGTCAGGCCCCAAGAAATCAGACGATCTCTAGTTGGAAGTCTCCCCAAATATGAGGTCCAAGCAATGAAAGAACATCGAGGTATCCCCTCTCTGATCCAAACAACAGAGTACCACGGGACTAACGGGAATGGAATGCGTAACCGCCCCCACGTCACCCTAGATATAAACGACTTACCAAACCCACCAGCGTGTTGCTTCCACAAGTAAACATCGTTCCCATTTGAGTCACTTGGTACAGGCGTTGTAGAGAGAATAATTTGGAGTGTCACAGCTAAATCTGACCTTGCTGGAGGTAGATTCCAGTGGCCGTTGCAGACTGCTTGTGACACAGTTGCATTAAGAGGAATCCGTAGGGATCTAGGCCCCAAGGTTCCGAACATTAAGTACAAAGGACCCAACTCAGTCCAATAGTCATACCAAAACAAAGCTGTAGTACCATCCCTAATGCTGCAGCGGAGATAGGACTGAAGCACCTGCCTCAACTCAAGCATACTCCTCACAGTCTTCGAGAATCTCTGCGAATCATTTATCAGCCAATTACTTCTGCCACCGAATCTGTTATTGCTGAGCCAGGGGACCCAAAGAGAGCCTGAGCATGAGAAGAACTGCCATAATCTTTTCAACCTGAAAACCATCTCAAACTCCTCCAATTTTCTCAAGCCAAGGCCCCCCTCTTTCTTCGGTTTACAGATGTCACCCCATGAAACTCTCGCTCCCGTTGCAGAGGCTGTGCTGTTTTTCCAAAGGAAAGCTGAGCAGAGAGAGTCAACTTTCGCATAGAACCGCTTAGGTAACACAAAAACTGAACTCCAGAAATTCACCATGCCGTAAATTACCGAAGAGATCATCGTTACTTTACCAGCAAAAGATAAAAAACTTAACTGTCCAGGAGTGAAGCTTTGTTGTTATACGGTCCAAAAAGGGCTGGAGGGTTGCAGCTGAGATCTTTTTTGGTGACAGAGGCAGACCAAGATACCTTGTTGGGAAAGCCCCTCGTTTAAAGCCCGAGAGATAACTAAGAACCGAGATCTGAATGTCGGAGTAACCACCGTAGAAAATCTCTGACTTTGATTCATTTGTATCAAGGCCTGACCAATCTTTAAAAATGCTCATAACAGATTTAATACCGTCAGTTGAAGCTCGAGAACCATCAGAGAAAACCAGCAGATCATCAGCGAACAGGAGGTGAGTGAGCTTCGGAGAATTACAAAGAGGGTGAAGTCTAAACGTCCCATCAACCTCAGCCTTGTCCAGTAAGCGAGAGAGAACTTCCATCAGCATATTGAATAAATAGGGGGACATTGAGTCACCTTGCCGTAGACCTTTCTTACCCTCGAAGAAACCTGCTAACTCTCCATTAATGGCGATAGAGAACCTTGGCGAAGTAATACACTCGGTGATCCAAGTGATGAACAAAGGAGGGAACTGCTGAGCTTGAAGAACCTTTATCACGAAATCCCAGCACACCGTATCAAAAGCTTTACGTATGTCAATCTTAAGCATGGCACTCTTTAAGCATGAGGAGCTATTGTAACCCTTTATAAGCTCAGTCGCAAGTAAAACATTCTCTCCAAGGCTGCGACCTTTCAGAAAAGCTGCCTGGTTGGGGCTGACACATTCCGATAAGATTGGTTTGAGGCGATTTGCAATGATCTTGGATATGATCTTGTAGACAATGTTACAGCAGCTGATAGGCCTGTAATCGCGCAGAGAACAGGCTTCAGGTTTCTTCGGGATTATAAATGTTCGTGCATGCAACTGATCTAATTTGTATAAAAAACATAACTAGCATGTATTCCGCTTTTAATTTTCTGTATAATATTTTTATAATTTGTAATATAAACCAGTGTTATAAAATTGTGATGTGGGTGCCTAATGTAATACTTTTTTTTTCTTTAATTCTAAAAAAAGAAAAACAAGTCAACTTTTGTCCATTTGATGTTAGACAAAACCCTTTAGAAGGACGAAATTCAAGAATTCATGCTAACTCCTGCTCGTCCCTTTGAAGGATTCATCAAGGACATCAAGCAAACTGTGGAACTCCGTATAGACGCTCACTCCCGTTACTCTCGTAAGCAACGCACTGTTATTCTCTCTCACGGGCATCGTATCCCTCCTGCCTGGGAACTTGGCTCCTTCAAAACTCTCTTTCGTCTTGTCTTTTTTTAAAGCTCCCGTCTGTGTACCCCATTGGGCCTTTCGTCCTTGTTTTAGCTGTATGTTTTAATTCGGAGTAGTCTTAAACTTTCTACATTGTACTGGGCTTTTGATGCTAGCTTTTTGTTGATGCAATTAATGGAAATCTAGATTATTAAAAAAGAAGTACCAATTTGAAAATGTTCTTACTTCATTAATTAATTTTTTTTTTTGCTTATCTTTTTCAGTTGCATTTATGAAATATCTTAAAACGAATAAAACTGTCTAATTTATTACTTGTCTTTTCAGTTACATTAATGAAATATACTTAAATAAATTTAAATTTCCTATTTTATTGTTTGTCTTTTTCAATTACCTTAATGAAATATCCTTAAATAAATTTGGACATAATGTCATTTAATCAACCAAAAAACTCATGAGTTATCTTTACGTGCATAATTTTAATAATGGAGATTTTTAAAAACGTGCATCATTAAAATGTTACCTAAAACATGCAGCACTAATATATAACATGCTTCAATAAAACTAGAATTTGACTCACACAATTGTACGGATATTATTTTCAGTTGATTAAATTTAAAAATAATTATTTATTCAAAAAATATTTAAGAATGGCTATGTTTTTAAAAATTATATGGTATTATTTGCTCATAACTCATTTGTCATTTGATAAATTGTTAGAAAGAAAATTTTAGCATAACATAACTCAATTGTCATTTGCTAAATTTATGGTTTTTATTTATATTTTTTTATTATTTAATTATAATATTTTCATTTTATATTTGAAAAATAAATGAATTTTCATACGAACAATATTTTTGTAAATGTATTTTTTAAAAAATAATCAATTAAAATTGTTATTATCATTGAATATCATTATTTTTGACATAATTTGAGTTTTCTTTTACATCAAAACTTATCATATTTTAGGATAATTTTAATTTAAAATGTAATTTTCATATTTTTCAAACAAATTCTAAAAATATTTTTTAAATATTTTCTTATAATTGTTAAAAAAAATATTGAGTTGCATTTCAAATAAAAAGGTAAAGATATTAAAAATATTCTAATTAAAATATGTAAAATTTAATATTGTTTTAAGGAAATTGTCAAAATAAAAAAAATACACATAAAATAATCATGATTTTTGTTAACTGGGCGGATCATTATTTATATGATATCGCACACGAAAGAAAAAATTCTGTTTTTAAAATTATCTAATTAACTCTATATTTATTTTTTTATTTTTTTTATATGATATCACACATTCGTAAAAAATAGATAGTTTAAGATGCAAAAAAAAAAATTTACTTAATGAATATAATATGAACAAATATTAAAAATACATCATTTAATAAAATAAATAATTAAAAACTAAAAATTCATATCCGCGCTGGCGCGCGGGTCAGTGTCTAGTTTTTATTTAAAAGAAAAAGTCAACTTTTGTCACTTCTTTTTTTTTACATCCTTTGTCACGATTAGGCCTAGGCATTTGGAATCTCAATCGGGTTTTGGTTTTGTCCAATGAATCTCGATTTTTCGGATTTATCAAAATCAACTCCATTCGGATTATATGAAAGTTCGGTTCAGGACCGGTTCGGGTTTTATCAGGTTAAGATCGGGGTTAATAAATCTTTAAAGAACCTGTACAACCCGATGTACTTTCGGGTTCGGGTCCCAATCGGTTCTTCGGTTTTAAAGTACTTGACTTATATCTATTTTGTAACCAAAACATAAGTAAAATCGGTTCTTCAGTTTTAAAGTAATTGATTTGTACTTTTTTTGTAATCGAAACATAAGTAAAATAGATTCAAAAAAAAAAAAAAAACATCAAACGTGATCATTCAAAATCAAACGAAAGATAAATATAGTTATTGATAGAAAAAACCAAATAAATGAAAGTATAAAACAAAAAAAACTAAGTCTTCATGAAATGAAAAAAACTATTTAATGAAAACAAAACCAAAATCTAAAAATTTCAAGCCTCAACCGCCACTTTCAACTATCAACTTTTATGTAATAGATAATTATTTTAGATGTATAATAATATCTTAGTGTATTTTGGATACATATTAGGAATTGAGATTATGTTTGGTACAATTTATTTTTTGGAGTTTTGAATCTTTCGAGTTCTATCGGATATCCATTTAAGTTCGGGTTCGGTTCGGATAATGCCCATAACCCAAAATACCATAAAACAAGATCCATTTGGTATTTATCGCGGGTTCAGATAGGTTCGGATTATCGAATTGGGTTCGGTTCATATTTTTGTGTTCAGTTTATTTGTCCTGCCCTAATCACGTCTTTAAGGTATATTCGAATATATTTTCCAGATTAGGATATATAATATGATTTATATAGTTTAATTTAAATTACTAAATGGCCGTCAGTGGAGGAAAAAGAAAATATTATTTTTGCATATCTGCTCCGATGGCTTTTAATTTTCTAATAGTTTATTTTTCTTTATATTTTAATTCTATGATTTCATTCAGCTTGTTTTTTCTAAGTTTTCGGAGAAATTTTTGTTTTTCACCAGACTTTTGTAATCAGCGAAAAGCTCATTTTACTTTGATCTTGTTATAAACCATTTAGTGATCGACCCATTTATCAGCTTGTTATAAACTATTTAGTGATCGACCCATTTATCAGCCCGTGTAGCGAGACGGACCAAGCCCATCTGCAGGATCATACTGGTGCCTATCTACTCTTGTGTTTATCTACATTATAGTTGGTGTTTATCTTACGTATTGCTAGTCATTATCTAGTTAAGGATAAGTACGATCTCATGTCGATCCAGTACTTAAACCGTCATTACCATATCTATATAAAGACCAGTTGGTCGACCTAATAATACACACAAGTTCCCCTCTTCATTCACAACACGTTATCAGCACGACCTTGTCTCTAAACCCTTCCAAAAATCCACCACCCATAAATCAGAAACCAAACGATCTCTTGCTATTTTCCGGCGACTCCTAAAGCTCTTCCAGTCGCCTCCTTTTCTCTCTGTCAGCAACCAGCAGCAGCTCTCTCTCCTCACAGACCGTTCAACTCATCACAAAAGGTTCAGGTATCTTCAGAAAACTCAAAACAAAACCAAAAAGGATTTAAACCCTCAGCCGCATACATACAGCTACATCTAGTCGTATGTCTTTGCAGGATAAAATCTAAAACCCTAATCTATTTTCAAAGCTTAAATCTCGTCTTGTTTCACCCTGTTTAAGCTTGTTTGATTTTTTTTAATCTTCCTGATGTGAGTTAATTGCTAGAACCTTTTAGGTTGACAATTACACCAATTTTTTTTTTACATATCCGACTGCTGCATCAACTTAATCTGATTGTTTGCTTGCATTAGAAACTTGTTCTTGAATGTTTAAAGTCTTTCTCTGATATGTTGAAATCGACTAGAACCTGTCTCAAATTTGAAAGAATTTTTTTAATATTTTTAAGAAAAATCCGATTTTTCTTATAGATAAATCTGAAATTTTAAAGATAAATCCGATTTTTTTGATAAATCCGACTGAAAACAATATATTATATATTTTAATTCGATTTTCCTATTTTTTTAAACCTTATATCTTTATCTTAAAAAAAATATATATAGGATTTTCAGCATTTATCAGAAAAATATCAATTTATTTTTTTTTCCTAATCCTACTTGGAATAGGAATTGCTAGTATTTATCTGAAAATAAATAAATTTCGGATTATTACTGATATACTAGCATTATCAAATCATTATATTTAATCTGATAAATATCAAAAACAAATAAAAGTAAGAAATAATTGCATTTTTTTTGAAAATGTATACTAATCTGATTTCATGCATGGATTTAACTTTATCTCGATTTTGTATAGGTTTAACTTTACCTTCCTGCATATCACATGAAATCATCTGATTAGGATAGATCATTCATACTGATTAGTTTACTTTCATGTCGAAAATTGATAAAACTGATCAGATTTCATGCAATGGATTTAACTTTATCATAGATGTATATGTTTAACTTTACCTTCCTGCATATACATGAAATCGTTTGGATCATTGGAAAAAAATATTGTTATTTACTTGCATTGCTTGTATCCGACTGAAAGAGTATGTGAATGATCCGATTATTTTCTTACTAATGGGGATAAACTACAAATATTTTTCAGATGTCAAAGATTGCGAATCTTGATTTCAGTGCTTTGAAAAGCAATGGTGACAACTACCTGGAATGGGCGCTTGATGCAAAGATCATGCTGAGATCAAAAGATCTTGGTGACACAATAACCAAAGACAACAATTCCAGTGACAAAGACAAGTATAGAGCTATCTACATGATACGCCACCATCTCCAAGAGAACTTGAAAACTCAGTACATGACCATGGAAAATCCATATGACCTTTGGATCGCTTTACAGCGAAGATATGACCACCAGAAAACGGTGTTGCTTCCAAAGGCTCAATATGATTGGAAACACATAAGGTTCTTGGACTACAAATCAGTAGACGAGTACAACTCAGTCCTGTTCAGAATTGTGTCCTTGTTAAGGTTATGTGGTGAAAAAGTAACCGAGGAAGAGATGCTTAATAAAACTCTCTCCACGTTTCCTCAAACCAACATGGTATTGCAACAGCAGTACAGAGAGAGGAATTTCGCCACATATACTGAGTTGATAGAATGTCTCTTGTTGGCTGAAGCTAACAACGAACTGTTATTGAAAAACAGTGAGATGAGACCTCCTGGTACAGCTCCATTACCCGACATCTCTAAGCTGGCTATAGAGCCAAAGAAAGAGAGTAACCTTGTCCAACACAATGACCATCCCGGTCCAAACCGTGGAAGAAGTCAAGGACGAGGTCGTGGTTCTTTTAAAGCACACGGGCGAGGACGTGGTCGCGGTACCACACCCGGCTTTAGCCGTGGTCGTGGCCGAGGCCGTAGTGTGTCTTTTAAACCACAGATCAAAGCTGATCGATGCCACAGATGTGGTATGGGTAATCATTGGGCAAAGAATTGCCGAACTCCTAAGCATTTGTGTGAGCTTTACATGGAGAGCTTAAAAAGAAACCCGGAAGCTAACATGGTTCGAGACTCGGGATATGATGGTGATGATGATGATGACTTGGAAGACGTCCAGGATCACAAGCACGAGTCAGACAAAGTTGATCACATGGAGTTTGAAACTTCAGACATACTGAAATAAGGAATTAAAATTCCATATCGTTTTTTTATTGTTTTCCCCTGGATTTGGTGTTCTTTAAGATTGTTTATCAGTGTTTGGCTTTGGATTTAACTTTATTCTTATGAATGAATAAAAAAAATTTCATTTCTCATATGCCTAAGAATTAGATCATTAAAGATACCATCTCTGAAAATTTTATTATTGTTCATTAACTTTATGATTATTGTTTTTGAAGAATGAAAAGTGGAATGGATACAATCGTGGTGGACAGTGGCACCAGCCACACCATTTTGAGAGACAAACGATTTTTCATACATCTCACACATAAGGTAGCTAACATCACCACTATAGCTGGCACGGCTAGCTTAATTGAAGGCTATGGCCACGCCAATATCTTATTGCCAAAAGGTACACATCTTGAGATTGAAGATGCTTTGTACTCACCTAGCTCAAACAGAAGTCTATTGAGCTTTAAAGACATAAGACTGAATGGTTTCCACATCGAAACAATGGGTGAAGGAAGTAAAGAATTCCTACAGATTTATAAAATCACCCAAGGCAATAAGAAAGTCTTTGAGACTATACCTGCGTGTGGGACTGGTCTTTATTATGCCCAGACCAGTCTTGTTGAGGCTAATGCCGTCTTGAATAAAGAATTCAAAGAAGAGTTCACTCTTTGGCACAATCGGCTGGGACACCCCGGTTCGAACATGATGCGAAAACTCATATCAAATTCAAATGGTCACAGTTTGAAAACAAAAAGAGCTATCCCTAAGAATATCACATGTGAAGCATGCTCACAAGGGAAACTAATTACTAAGCCATCACGTACCAAAGTGAATAAGGAAGTGACAAATTTCCTAGAAAGAATACAAGTTGATATTTGTGGACCAATGCACCCACCTTGTGGGACATTTAGATATTTTATGGTCCTGATTGATGCATCCACAAGATGGTCACATGTTTGTCTCCTATCAACTCGTAATCTAGCACTTGCAAGATTGCTGGTT
This sequence comes from Brassica napus, assembly GCF_020379485.1. Lineage (NCBI taxonomy): Eukaryota > Viridiplantae > Streptophyta > Magnoliopsida > Brassicales > Brassicaceae > Brassica > Brassica napus. Next base: position 3,724,968 of record NC_063447.1, read on the forward strand.
CAGATAATAAGACTGAGAGCACATTTTCCAGATTTTCCATTAAAGACTATACGTCTAGACAATGCAAGTGAATTCACTTCCCAAGCTTTTAATGACTATTGTATGTCCATGGGGGTAAGTGTGGAGCATTCTGTAGCACATGTCCATACTCAGAATGGCCTGGCTGAATCCTTTATAAAACGGATCCAGCTGATTGCCCGACCACTCTTAATGAATACCAAACTCCCAGTATCAGCTTGGGGACATGCAGTACTACATGCAGCTGAGCTAATTCGCATCAGGCCATCTAGTGAGCACAAATACTCGCCATCCCAACTACTAACGGGTCATGAGCCAGATATATCCCATCTAAGAGTTTTTGGATGTGCCGTCCAAGTGCCTATAGCACCACCACAGAGAACAAAGATGGGACCTCAGAGGAGGATGGGAGTATATGTTGGATACGATTCCCCTTCTATTATTAAGTACCTAGAGCCAACAACAGGTGATTTGTTTAAGGCCAGGTTCGCGGATTGTCATTTTGATGAATCCCAGTATCCAGCATTAGGGGGAGATTATGGTAAGCTGGTACAGGATATAAAATGGAATCAAACATCCTTAACATGGCAGGATCCTCGGACTAGAGATTGTGATCTAGAAGTCCGGAAGATTATACATCTTCAAGAGCTAGCTAACAGATTTCCAGATTCTTTTGCTGACCCAAATAGAGTAACCAAGTCATACATACCAGCTGCAAATGCACCAATAAGACTTGATGTCCGTGATGGACATAATCAGGCTGCTACTACGTCTAAACCACAATTGAAACGTGGTAGACCAGTAGGTTCCAAAGACAAAGAAGTTCGGAAAAGAAAGAGTGCAAAGAAATCCGACAAAGTGGAAACTCTAGACATGGAAAAGGAAACTCATGTACCACCAAAAGATACTTGGGACGCTAAGAATCAAGGTAATGAAGTTCCTGACAATAATGAGATCTCAATAAATTATGTCATGTCTGGAAGGAAATGGAACAGAAAACATGTCGACATGAGTGATATATTTGCTTATAATGTAGCAGTCGAATTGATGGATAATAAGGATCTAGAACCCACATCTATACTAGAATGTATGCAACGACCAGATTGGTTGAAATGGAAAGAAGCCATTAATGTGGAGTTAGAATCACTGAAAAAGAGAGGAGTGTTTGGACAGATCATCCGGACACCTCACAACATAAAACCAGTGGGATACAAATGGGTTTTTGTGAGAAAAAGAAATGAGAAAGGAGAAGTTGTGAGATATAAAGCACGACTTGTTGCACAAGGATTCTCACAAAGACCAGGAATAGATTATGAGGAAACTTATTCCCCTGTGGTGGATGCTACGACCTTAAGATTTCTAATAAGTCTGGCTGTAAGAGAAGGTCTTGATATGCGGTTAATGGATGTTGTAACTGCCTACTTATATGGTCCACTGGATAATGAGATATACATGAAAATTCCAGATGGTATTGAATTGAAAAACAAAGAGAGTTCTCGAGAACAACATTGTATCAGATTGAACAAGTCTCTTTATGGATTAAAGCAATCAGGTCGAATGTGGTACAATAGACTGTCCGAATATCTCCAGAAAGAAGGATACAAAAACGACCAGATCTGCCCATGCATATTCATAAAGAAGTTCAATAAGGGTTTTGTAATCATTGCAGTATATGTAGATGATTTAAATATCCTAGGAACCTCTGGAGAAATTTCCCAAACTGTTGAATATCTCAAGAAAGAATTCGAGATGAAAGATCTTGGAAAAACAAAGTTTTGTTTGGGATTGCAACTTGAGTATATGAAAGATGGAATTCTTGTGCATCAAAGGCATATACAGAAAAAGTACTCAAAAGATTTAATATGGACCAGTTTCACCCATTGACTAGCCCCATGGTCGTGAGAAGTCTTGGTCCGGACACTGACCCATTTGGTCCGAAGAAGAAAAATGAGGAAGTCCTTGGTCCCGAAGTGCCTTATCTCAGTGCCATAGGAGCTCTGATGTATTTAGCTGGCCACACACGACCAGACATCAGCTTTGCTGTGAACTTACTTTCTAGGTTCAGCTCCTGTCCGACCCAAAGGCACTGGAACGGGATTAAACATATACTTCGTTACCTACAAGGAACGAAAGACTTGGGTCTTATGTTTACTAACAAATCTAAGGAAGATTTAGTTGGTTTTGCTGATGCAGGTTATCTCTCTGATCCACATTATGCTAGATCTCAGACTGGTTATGTTTTTACACACGGTGGGACAGCTATATCCTGGCGGTCCATGAAGCAGACCATGGCAGCCACATCCTCTAACCACGCAGAAATATTAGCCATGCATGAAGCCAGCCGTGAGAGTGTATGGATGAGATCCATGACACAGCATATTCGTACCACTTGTGGTATGATCAAAGGAAAGGATCCACCGACCATCCTATACGAGGATAACACAGCATGCATCGCACAGCTTAAGGATGGATACATTAAAGGAGATAGGACGAAACATATTCTTCCTAAGTTCTTCTTTACACACGAGCTTCAGAAGGCAGGAGAGGTCCAAGTATTGCAAGTCCGTTCGAGTGAGAATTCAGCCGACCTCTTCACCAAGTCACTACCAACCTCAACGTTCAAGAAGCTCATATGGAAGATAGGCATGCGTCGACTGAAGTATCTTCGGTGATGCATTCATCAGGGGGAGTTCATGTGTTGTACTCTTTTTCCTGTCTTGTTTTCTCTTTTACCACATTGGGTTTTGGATTTGTCAAGAGAGGTTTTAATGAGGCAACATCCAAAGCATGAATGAACCTTGACCGGATGTGTCGATCAAGGGGGAGTGTTATAAACCATTTAGTGATCGACCTATTTATCAGCCCGTGTAGCGAGACGGGCCAAGCCCATCCGCAGGATCATACTGGCGCCTATCTACTCTTGTGTTTCTCTACATTATAGTTGGTGTTTATCTTACGTATTGCTAGTCATTATCTAGTTAAAGATAAGTACGATATCATGTCGATCCAGTACTTAGACCGTCATTACCATATGTATATAAAGACCAGTTGGTCGACCTAATAATACACACAAGTTCCGCTCTTCATTCACAACAGATCTTCGTTATAGTAGTTATCAGAGATTGTTTGACGGGTACTAAAGAAATTTTTTTGAAATAATTTTTTTAAGAACAGATTTAACCAAAGAAAAAGATCTACTTTTATATGAATAACTTTTATCTTATATGCAATGAGTGATTGTAGTTAGTTGTGATACAAGAAAACATTTTGATTGTTAAAAAGCACATAACAAAATTATTATGGTATCAATGTATTGGCAAAATCCAACTTATTTTTAGTATAAATTTCATCATTTTTTTTGAAGTTGTATATGTCAGATCATATTCCTTAAGATGATTTTTTTAAAAAAAATATTAGAAATTAAGATAATATAGTTTAACATGATAAAAATACTTAAATAGTAAAAAGAGTTGAAAATACAAAGTTGAAATTAAAAATAAATCAAAATTTGTCACGTTGTAAGTGAAACAAAGTTATACGAAAATGAAAATTAGGTGAGATCGATGACAGCTAAACGACTTTAATGATAGTTTATTTGCCCCAACGATAAGATAAATAACATACCATGAGTTCATTTTCCACATACGGTAAAGAGAGAAAGTAAGGAGTAGCGAGAGCAGAGAAAATGGCATTCGCAACGAAATCAGTTTCTTCTTTCGCCATCATTTTCATCCTCGTTTTGGTTATCTTTGGTAAACTAACTGATTTGTTAAACTTATGTGATTCATATGATCCAGAGAGCACGTTTTATTATAATATATACTATTTGAATTCTTTTTCAACATATATATATACACAATCTAATTTCTGTTTTCTTAAATACTCTTTCTATATATAATGTGCAGAAGTGCCGGAGATAGAATCGCATGATGATGAGTGCCTGATAGAATACGGCGGCGATGTGGGTCTCAGCTTCTGTCTGCCTGAGATATTTCCGTCGTTTTGTTATTCAAGATGCCGTAAGGACAAGGGCGCACTAGGTGGAACATGCATTTGGGGAGAGGACGGTACTGTTGATGTTAAATGCTTATGCGACTACTGCAGCGACATTCCTAATGACAAGATTCTAAGTGGTGGTATTTGAATCCTGCATGTGTCATCATGGTTTGTGTAATAATATATGTGGAAAAGATCCAAGTACCAATGTAAATGACGAACATGTGAAATAAAAAGCCTGAAGTAATGAGGCTCCCATGGTTTGAAGATATGGATATCTGAAGCTCACAAGAAAAAAAAAATCAACACTTGTTTTAAAATCTTTCATTTAGCATCCACGTATAGTAGCCTAGTAGGTTTGTGATTGTATCTGCCTGCCGTTTGATTAATTTACGGTTAATTCAATGATCAGAAATCAAGCCTGTGACATAGTTGATAGGCGCCTCAACCATGTCAAAACATAAACTTATTGTTATCAACCATGTCACAGGCCCTGATTTCTGATCATTGAATTAACCGTAAATTAATCAAACGGCAGGCAGATACACATACCTACTAGACTACTATACGTGGATGCTAAATGAAAGATTTTAAAACAAGTTTATGTTTTGATAACAATAAGTTTATGTTTTGACAACATAAGATTGTCATATTATTGTTTTTATCAGTATATTTTAAACCGTTTCTACATTATATAATTATTAACAATGATAATAAAAAGAAATTTATTTAATGGTAGTATATTTTTATTTATGACAAACAGAGATACTCCTATATGGATGCAGACCGGCCTTTGAAAGTGCACTGAGGGTGAGTGCGAATGTGTGACAATGTGGTGGATGCCATTCATACCTTGAGAGCAGCGGTCCAAGTTGGTGGATAGGAGTAGACAAATGATCCTACGTACTAAGTATATGCAACTCCTAATTACTCACATAGAGATGCATCATAGTCGGTGTAGGAGAAGAAAATAACAAACTTCAAATCGCATAAGCAAAAGACCCATCGAGTTAAGTTAAAAGTGGTTCATCAGAACAGATGAATATTGATCATGCAGTTAAATTTCTGCATCAGAGCTTCGTAATAAGTAAAAACAAGCTGGCTCGGCAGTCGGCTCCTGGTTAGGGGTAGGAAGTAGAGTTTGCACCAATTTTTTTTTAAATCGGACCGAAAGATGAACCGGATAACTTTTGAATTACGGTTTAATATGGTTCGACAGGGTCAAACTTGGTTCAGTAATTTAGTTTAATAATTTTTTAGTGTATAAATTTAAAAGTATTATTAGTAAATATGATACATGATTAAAATATAAATGAATTTAAAACATAAAACATTATAAATATAAACTACTTTTATGTTTATATGGATGGTTTATAGATTTTTGATATAAAACAAAATGTAAGCCCTAGTAAAAATTGTTTCTTTCTTTTCTTTTTGTTTTAGTTTTTAGATTCATAGCAATTTTTAACCTTTGTTTTGCTTATTGAATAACCAAAAAAATATCTGGAAGATTTTTGAGATCCAATTCGGTTACGTGACCGGTTCATGGTCGAACCAATTATCAGACCCAACCCGGTTATGTAACCGATTCATGGTCGAACCTGGTTCAACCATCAGGTCGGTCCGGTTTTAAAAACACTGGTTTGCACCTGGTGGAGTAGTTCCTGGTTCGGTTCTTGATTTAACTCGGGTTTGTCCAATTCGGTTTCCATCTTTAGCATGTATTGGGCTTTTAAATTAATACTGGGTTTGGCCTAGAGTCATGATTTCTTTCAAGAAAATCTTTCATATTACAAACAAATCAATTTTATCACGTTTTTCAGGCATATGAAAAACTCAAAAAAAGTAGTTAAAACTCATTTAAAATAGGGAAATTGGGGGCTAAATAACTTTGATGATTACTTTTTGCCCAACCACAAAGATAAATAGCACGCCCGGATTCATCTTACACACACATTAGCTCCATAGTTCAATAGAGAGAGTAAAGAGCAGACATAGGAAGAGATAAAATGGCCATGGCAACAAAATCAGTTTCTTACTTCACCCTCATTTTCATCCTCGTTTTGGTTTTTTTTTTTTGGTAAAGTAACTAACACGGGTTTTATTTTATTTTTATTTTTTTGCTTAAAAACACCGTTTTTATTTCACATATTTATTAAACTTTGTGTGGTTCTTTAGGATCTAGAGAGTATTTATCTCAATGATTGCATTGCAGCACGTTTTATCATATACATATATGATTTCAGTTTTCTCAAATATTCTCTATGTATGAACTGAGCAGAAGCGCCGGAAATAGAAGCGCAGGATAGCGAGTGCCTTAAAGAATACGGCGGGAATGTGGGTTTCGGCTTCTGTGCGCCTCAGACATTTCCGACGATTTGTTATATAAGATGCCGTGAGGACAAGGACGCGAAAGGTGGAAGATGCATTACGGGAGATGCCGGTGCTTTTGATTTTAAATGCTTATGTGACTACTGCAGTGACAAACCTAATGACCAGATTCTACATGGTGTCATCTGAGTCCTACATGTGTGATGGTTTGTGTAATAATAAGTGTTCTAAGTGATAATGTAATAGTAAGGAATATGTGAAATAAAAAGCTGAAAGTATCTGAGGTTCACATGGTTTGATTTTAGATATGGGCTTTGTGGTAGAGAGGCGAAGAGAGTAATTATTAACTTTCATACACAGACCACCCGTTCTGATATTTCTTATCAGAATGATTTATTTGGGTTACAACTTGCAACTAAGCTAAATAATCGCTACACGATTTAGCTGCAGTTCAAAGTTTCAGTCTTGTGTTAAAATTGCGTGTGTCTGTTTGTGTGTGTGTCATCGTCGACATGTTCATGTGTGGTATTAAAACGAGTTCACTTCTTCAGTTTGCAAACTTACCTATTTTGTGATTTCTTCGGTTGTGCTTAACAGTAAATCGAATTGAAGCTAAGCGTGACATCTTATGAATATTCATGCATTTAAATGTAAACACAGAGATATACATCCAATGTGGGTTGGTGATAAGTTCACAATAATGGAACCTCTGTTCTAAAATCCAATGTGCCTATGCATAAATGGAAATCGTTTCATGATTACATTATTACAATAACATTACTATACTAGTACGATACTTTCTCTTCTGTGATCTCTTTATTCTTATATTGCCAACATTGGCTGTTTCAGATGGATAGAGAGAAACCTTAACAATTGAGGTTTTCTCCAGGTAGAACGTCAAGCTTGGTACAATAGTCTTGAAAGTACTTAACCCTGTTAGCAGCTGTGTCACTAGGAACTCCTCCTCCGGTACACTCCATACTATTCACAGCCTTGATTGTCGGGCCAAAGCCCGATTTAAAACTCGAGCGAACTTTAGTGGTCCAGTACCAGAAAGAGGCCTTGAAGGCAAGAACCTGGTCTTGAGTCACTTTCTCTGGTGTAGCCAATAAGTCTCCCTCGTTCAGGTCTCTGCCACAAGGACCATAGTTGTAGTTCCAAGAGAGCTGGATCGCACCACGACCGTAGTAGCCCTTTCCTGGTACACATGGGAACTCTGTTTTTTCTGGGTTACAGTAATCTCCAGCTGCGGCCTTGGCTGGTCCACCAACTTCCTCAATGCCGCACATGACTGCAACAAGGTATATAACCAAATGATTAAAAAACGAATCCTAGTGGTAATCAAACTGATCACTAAATTAAAGAAAGGTGAGAGAAAACCCTAATCTCTGCTTCTTTTTCGGCGGCCGCCGCCTCGTGCGGTCGCCGGATCCGCCTTTCGTCCTCTTGTGTGTCTATGTGTTTCTCTCAATCTCTTCTCTGTCCCCTTCGTTTTTCTGCAGTAGTGTCGTAGTGAATGAGTTTTTGCTTGAAGTTCAGATCCGGTGTTGCTCTCTTCAGATCTGGAAGTTTCCGGCGTTTGGAGTTGCTTGAGGATGACCTCTCTCTCTGTCGTGTTCGTCCTCTATTCTTGTTGCAGACTCTGCGATTGGTTTTCTCTGTTCCAGCTGGTGCTTCGTGGGTCTCACGATGGGTTGGGGTTCTAGGTTTCACCATTCGTGTAAGATTTGTGCTCTCTATTGGTTTGAGGTTCCTTTGTTGGTTCTCCGGGAGTTTCTGGCTCCTAGTGGAGAGATGGTTTTGTCGTTCGTTTCCGGTTCCTAATGGAGCTACGGTCTTTGTGTGTTTGTTGACTTGCTCTATCTCCTGCGACTTTCTGATTGGCAGGTTGGTTACATTTTCAGCGGCCACTGTTAGGTTATCATAAGCCATAATTAGTGAGAATTGTTCTTTTAGAGAAGGATCTCAAAAATTTGTGTTCTTTTCTAGCCACTACTGTGGATAAAAAAGGAGCCAGTTTAAAAGATCTGAGTTTGTGTTTTAACAATCTGTACCCTAATTTTGGATCTTCGATATCAAAGACAAATGGCACATAACTGTGTCATCTCCGTGATCTCATTTGTTCATGCTTAATACTTAAAACATGACATGGATTTTTAGTTCATCGCTAATAGTGTCACAAGTAGTCACCGTTATCATGCGTATCTTGCGACATGTGGTCCTCAATGGCTTGACCTCACTATCTGAGAAGAGGCATCCAATGATGGCGTATAGTTACATGGATGTGGCGCTGTGGATATTATGTTCTCCATGCAGTTATCCTTCGCTTCTTTAGTCCACTGCGATTTGATATGACACCTAATGGTGTATTCTTTTTACTTTCTATATTATGTTTCTTGTTTTTCCTCAATCCTCTGTTTGTGAGGTGTGTGTGCTTCAGGGGGCTCATTTGTTAAACTATTTGTTATTGAATACAATCAGCGTTAAAAAAAAAAAGAAACACTGTTTCATAAAAAGTCTAATTTTGATACTATTCACATAAGTTAAGAAAAAGGTTAAAATCAATGTGTGCCCTTAAGAATCATTTATTTAGTTAATAGTCTCTGAGAAAATTAAATATATTTATAAAATAAAAACATTTTTACAATAAATACGAAGGTTAAGACAGGTAGAATTTTATACAAAATTATCTTAGAATGTTCTAAAATGACACATTTTTATAATCAACACATTTTGTCAAGAAAAAGTGTCAAAACAACACTATATGAAACAAAGGAGTATATGTTTATAATCCTAAAATGAAACGAATAATAAATACACTACAAAATAATCTAATATCCATATATGAAAATTGGAAACTCGAGAGAATTATCAAAATAATGTTATAGTTCCAAAAAAGAAATTATGAATTTAATTATGTAGAGAATTACTTGCACCAGGTGGATTTGTTCCTGGTTCGGTTCTTGATTTAACTCGGGTTTGTTCAATTTTCTGGTTCAATTTGGTTTCCATCTTTAGTATGTATTGGGCTTTTAGAATAAAATACTGGGCTGGGCCTAGAGTAATAATTTCTTACAAGAAAACCTTTCATATTACAAACAAATCAATTTTAGCACGTTTTTCAGGCATATGATAAACTTAAAAAAGTAGTTACAACTCATATATATACATGTATGTATATATATTTAAAATACTGAGTGATGGCAGCTAAATAACTTTAATGATTTACTTTTTGCTCCAACGACAAAGATAAATCGCACACCCGGGTTCATTTTACACATACATTAACTCCAAAGTTCTATAGAGAGAGAGTAAAGAGCAGACATAGAGACGGAGATAAGATGGCCATGGCAACAAAATCAGTTTCTTCCTTCACCCTCATTTTCATCCTCGTTTTGGTTATTTTTGGTAAAGCAACTAACACCTATTTTTACCAAAAACAAACAAAACTAATACCGCATTTATTTCACATATTTATTTAACTCTGTCTGGTTCATAGGATCTCAAGAGTTTTAATCATGCAGCGCGTTTTATCATAGTATGTGCTTACTATTTTCTAAAACATTCTATATATCTAATGAGCAGAAGTGCCGGAGATAAAAGCGCAGGATAGCGAGTGCCTGAAAGAATACGGAGGCAACGTGGGTTTCAACTTCTGTGCGCCTCGGATTTATCCGTCGTTTTGTTATACAAGATGCCGTGAGGACAAGGGCGCGAAAGGTGGGATATGCCGTTGGGGAGATTCCCCTGATTCTGTTAAATGCTTATGCGAATACTGCAGCGACCAAATTTCTCACCAGATTCTAAGTGGCGGTATTTGAATCATTCATGCGTGATGGTTTGTGTAATAATAAAATGCGTGAGCGGTGATCTAAGTAATGATGTAACAATGAATATGTGAAATAAAAAGCCTGGAAGTACTAAGTCTCGCATGGTTTGGAATTTTGGTTAAAGATATGGGTATTGTGGTGGAGAGGCGAAGAGAGTAATTATGATGGAATAATTCATGGTTCGGTTGTTTGTTAGAACTTTCTGGTTCAGTTCGGTTAGGCAAAGAAAATATTTAGTTTGCCCCTACATGTCCAGATTCCAGATCCAGCGCCAAACAGTGACCTTTATTTAGAGACCTGCCACTTAAGTGAATGTGACCATTTGATGACACAGTAGATTCATTCAGCTAATTAATATTATTACAAGATCATAATAAATCCGTCAAGAAGATTGATCCAAAAGAAAAAAATCAGTCAAGAAGATCAAATTATTCAGGCTTTTGTATGGATCTGTTCAAGAATTTTCCCTAATGGAACCATAGCCACATAATTAGCAGTAACTTGCAACATTTGAAACCTTATACATAGATCTGGGCGACGGGGATGAGAATACGGTTTCGTCAGCTATTCATTTGGTTTGGTTCAGTTCGTTACCTGAAAACCAATCGAGGACTAGGGACCTGTCCAACTTTGGTATCTTGGTACACAAAAATTCGAACACGATATCTTATATATTAAAACAGAAGTCACAACTTTGATTCATGTGTGATTTTTAAAAAAAATGGATCTAATGAACCTATTTTTCAGAAGTCACAACTTTGATTCATATGTAATTTTTTAAAAAATGGATCTAATGAACCTATTTTTAAAAAATCATGTTACATTTAATTTCTAATCTTATTATTTAAATTTTGGGTCTACCAGAAATTTTTATTCGGCTATCAATAATTAGATTTAAAAAATAGATGATTCATTAGATTTATAGATAGTATAAATTAAATAGATATAATTTAATGTTGTAATACTATACATCCATATGTTAATTATTTAAATATTTGTCGATGTTGACTTTTTAAAATTATAAATATTTTTTTTTAAATAACAAAAATCATATTATCTAACAATGATTAATCTTTACTACCTTAAACCAATGAAAACAAATTTTAAACTATATAGTTTATTTTAAAAATTAAACAAAAACTAAATGTTTAATTATTTACTCGATAATATAAATCTACGAAGCAAAAAGTTTAATTTTTTAAGAACTATATATTTGTGAAATGTTATAGTATCTTTGAATATGACAATAAAAAAATATTTTACTAATCTTTATATATATAGTTATGATTTTAATAATAAAATAATAATCCAAAAATATATATATATAAGAAGATACAAATACATGTGAAAGTCAATGAAAAAAATATACTGTAAACTTATTATGTTTTAAAAATTGATAGACACATATATATTATAATATATACCAATTTAGAATTGAAAACAAAATATTTATATAAAAATAAATTAAAAAAATTCAAATAAGTTTTGAAAGAAGCTATAAATTCAAATAATCAATCTATTGATATTTTGAAAGATTGAAACTAATGAAAAGTAAAATTTGGGCCCTATAGTCGGATGAAATTATTTAATATGGTGGACCGTACGTTACTTGTCTACACAGACCACTCGTTCTGATATTTCTTATCAGAATGGTTTATTTGGGTTACAACGTGCAACTAAGTTAAATGATCGCTACACGATTTAGCTGCAGTTCAAAGTTTCATTCTTCTGTTAAAATTGCATGTGTCTGCTTGTGTGTGTCATCGTCGACATGTTCATGTGTGGTATTAAAACGAGTTCGCTTCAGTTTGTGTTTTCTGTTCGTTTGTGTTTAACAGTAAACGAATTGAAGCTAGGAGTGACATCTTATGAATATTCATGCATTTAAATGGAAACACAGAGATACATCCAATGTGTGTTGGTGATAAGTTCACAATAATGGAACCTCTGTCCTAAAATCCAATGTGACTAGGCATAAATGGAAATCGTTTCATGATTACATTATTACAACAACATTACTATACTAGTATGATACTTTCTCTTCTGTGGTGTCTTATTCGTATATTGCCAACATTGGCTGTTTCAGATGCATAGAGAGAAACCTTAACAAGTGAGGTTTTCTCCAGGCTGAACTCCAAGCTTGCCACAATAGTCCTGGAAGTACCTAACCCTGTTGGCAGCTTTCTCTGTAGAATCTCCTCCGCTACACTCCCTACTATTCACAGCCCTGATGGTCGCCCCAAAGCCCGATTTAAAGCTCGAGCGAACATTAGTGGTCCAGTACCAGAAAGAGGCCTTGAAGGCAAGAACCTGGTTTTGAGCCACTTTCTCTGGTGTAGCCAATAAGTCTCCCTCGTTCAGGTCTCTGCCACAGGGACCATAGTTGTAGTTCCAAGAGAGCTGGATCGCACCACGACCATAGTAACCCTTTCCTTGTACACATGGGAACTCTGGTTTTGTTGTGTCACAGTATTCTCCACGTGCGGCTTTCGCTGGTCCATCGACTTCCTCAATGTGGCACATGACTGCAACAAGGTGTATATCATCAAAACTCAAACCAAAATCTGTATATAATCTAATTGATTTTATTTTGTTAATACTGAAATCAAATCTTTATATAAAAGTCAAACTAAAATCAAGGGATAATATAATTAAATTTTATTTGCAAACTAAACCAGAGATTAATTATATTTATAACATAGATTCTCAAAACTGAATAGGCAAAAATATATAAAATAACTGAATATCTATGGGACGATCTACAAAACTGACATATATAATATTTTTTTTTTTTTGAAACTGGACATATATAATATTTCTAATCTTGTTTTGGTAAAATTATATTTCTAATCTTGATCATTGGATCTAGGTCTATATTAAAGATTTTCAAAAATATTCATATATAGAACTCGAGAGAATTATCAAAATATTGTGATAATTACATTATGAATTTAACTTATAATAAAGATTATGAATTTAATTACTGGAAAGAATTACTTACACCCCGTTTCCTGAGCGACGTGAGCAAAGAAGGCAGCGATTTCACGTTTGGAGATGGAAGCACCGAAGCTCGGATAGGCGTTAGCTGCAGCCATGAAGGTTTCGTGAGTGTAGAATCCTTTGCCTGGGCAGTTACTCTCTGTTGCTTGGCTTAGTATAGAGTTAAAGAACTCAGGTGTCACAGTTTCTTCAAGTGAAACAGTTGGATCTCCGGGACCGCTGTTCTTGCAAGGTCCTTCTTTGCATCCCTCGCCGCAGTACGCGTCGGTGGTTCCACAGTAACCAGCACTGCTGCAGCATAAGCCAGAGGCGCAGCCGCAGTTCTGAGAGGCGACCGGTTTGGAAACGGTTAGGATCAGGAAGAAAAGAGTTGTGAGTAAAGTAGCAAACTGGTCATTTCGTGATGTGGTTTTAGCGTACTTCATCGTTGTTTTTTTCTGTGTGTGTGTGTGAGGTAGATAGAGGTACATTAGGTTCACGTTTTATAGGAGAAGCAAAGACAATGATGGTACCGTGAAGGAACCGTTTTGTGGAAAAAAGGTTTATATTGTGGTATTGAAGTCAGGCATCAACGCCACGTAACCAATTTAACAATAGCCTAGTCGTCACGGTTCGTAGAGAAAATTCAAATGTTCCAAATGAACATTTGAATTTTCGTTGTATATTACATAAATTCGTTAAATCAATTTTTCTTTTAATTGTAGACCTGTAGATATATCATATATGTTCTTCAAGAAAACATTATAAGACATACTTTGACATGTGAAAAACTGTAAATAACAGGAAATATCACATCGTTGGCAAAAAAAGAAAGAAAACAGAGGGTCTTTTCAAATTGGGCTGATTAACTTTTGGTTTGGTGAGATGTATTTTATTATACTCCCTCATTTTTTTAAAGTTACATATTCTAAATTTTTTACATATTTTAATAAAAAAACATTAAATTTGCATAATTTTTTGAGTTTATTTTTTTCCATAATTTTAACCCAATAAAAATTCAATATGTGCAATTAAGTTTTTTGAAGTTTGCAATTAGTTAATAAAACAAGTATTGAAAATGTAAAAAAATAGATTTTTTTGAAACAAAAATTTTCTCTAGAGTATGTAACTTTAAGAAACGAAGAGAGTGTTTTTTAAGAAAACTTTATTGGAAGGGTCTTATTAGAAATAATAATGTTAAGACATAAAGGAACAAAATGTATGATATTGATCTTCTTTTGAATATTAAAAGTAGGCTCGTGTCATATTCCAACCATTTTAAAATTCTTAAGATTGTTTTGAATTACCGGTAAACGAGAATTTCTTGTGGAAGGTTATATTGTCGTATAGTCAGTCTTATGTGAAGGAAGGTTATATTGTCTTATAGTCTTATGTGTTAGGCTTTAGTTCAATCAATAATTTAAGAATATATAGCACCAAATATTCCATTCATGTTTTGCACATTGTTCTGTAACATACTAAGGTTCAAATATATGATTTAGCTTTTTTTTTTTTTTTTATAACCGTGGAGATCCGGCGACCGAAGTCAACCGACTAATCCCACGAGGCCCGCAGCAGCCACGTATTCTTACCATTTAAAACAGTCCGGATGGCCAGAGAAAATCGAACTACGGGTTCGCCGTATTGGGGTTTTTCCTCGAACGCCACTAAGCCAAGCCCGTTGGTCATATGATTTAGCTTTAGGAATGCATTTTTGGAGTTTTATAGGATAATATTTGTCGGTTCAAATCGTTTGCATTAGTCATTTAGATTTTTAGTAAAATATTGATAAGAATTGATGTAACAATAAATTTATTTTAAAAAAAAAATATTTGTCTATACGAATTTATACTTTTGTAGTTAAAAAAAACAGAGATATATATGTTTATTGAATAATGAGATGTAGTAGCTTTATTGCAAAATAAATTCGATATTATAATTATCTTCTAAGTATTAATTGGGAATATCCATTTCATGTTTTGCAATAAATTTATCTTGCTTTGTTTATGTAAAGGTTTTTGTTTCAAAGAAGAAATAGCTAGAGGAAGGGACTGCTCACTGAGCTTAAGGTGCCCTTGTCAACCGGGAAAGAACTATTACGGTTGTGGTCCGATCCAAATCAAATGGAACTACAACTACGGCGCAGCCGGAAGGTTCCTTGGACTTCCTTTCTTAGGATCCAGATATGGTGGCTCGTAGCCCAACCGTTGCTTATAGTTAATTAATTAGTTTTGATTCCTCGTAAATCATAATAGTTGAAGCAAGAAGCTTTATGGCCGAAATGGAACTGGAAATGCAGTTGAAAGACGTAAGAGCACCAGTATTGGTTCTTTTCTATAGAACCGTTACTCACAATAAAAGATAAGTATAACTTAATATTTATAATTCATTTTAAGAAATTAAAAATTTTATTTGAGAAATTTTAATTAAACACTATATTTAAGAATTAAAAACTTTGTTTGAGAAACTTTACGAAATTAAAAACACAATAGGATAAGTCATAAGGCAATCTCTCATAACTTTATTTGAGTCTCTTGCATGAGAGACTTCTCTTTTTTCCTTTTTCTTTTTTCTCTCTCTTAATTTTGTCATTTTATTTATTATTACAATGATGAAAACTTGGTGAAAAATCCACCATTGAAAATGCTCTAGGTGGAGCTGAACTAAAGAAATTTCGAAGATGGTATCAATAAAAAATTAAAATTAGTCCATAAGAACTGAAAATTAATTTTCATTGCGAGCAATTGAATTTATCTAATAACAGTAGACTAGATTAAGACCCGCACCTTGCGCGGGATAAAAATTATATATATAAATTATTTTATGTATTATATGTTCTTACATATTATGAAATAATAAATATATATTAAATAATTAAAAGTCAGTAACTATTACATATATAATAAAATTGGTGCGAACGTATAAATCAATTTTATTAATACAAACAATTTTTTTTTAAAATTTGATAGGATATGTAATTAAATTTAAATGATATTAACATACATAGTATATTTTTAATATTAATGTCTATTTTTTTTTAAATGGTGTTTTCTACTCATATGTTTTTTTTATCATGTGTATCTTTAATAGCAAAAACTTTAAATTACTGATAACAAAATTTTCATTGTGGGACTAATAATTTTAGTAATTGATAATTTAAAAAAAATTATCAATGTTAGTTCAAAACTTTTATCAAAAAAAAATATTCAAAGTAAATTTTGAAACTAAAATATTTATTTATTCAATATGGTTTATAGTTTAAGTTAGAATGATATATATACATATATATTTTAAATCTTAATGATTAATTAAATTATACTTTTACTTATATGATTTTGTAATCATTTGTATTTTGTCATAACAAAAATTTTAAACCATGGATCGTAAAATTTGAATGTGAGACTTTTAACAGTTTTAGTAATTTATAGTCATTTTTTAAAATTCAAAATATAAAATATACAGAAAAATCTAATTTTTTATAATATGGTTATTTTGTTTTTTTTAAGTTATTTTAATAGTTTTAAATTAAACAAATTTGATAGAAGATATTTTTTTTTATCAGATCTTTTTTATTCAAAATCATTAATTGTCATATATACTTTACCCACATTAGGCAATTCCGTAATTTTTATTTAAGAAAATAATAATTGACATTAATAATGAATTTATGGTTAGTTTAATAAAAAGTTTATTATATATATAGATGGACCAACCTATTTCTCTAGTAATTCTAAGAATCATCTTAGTGATGACATGTGGCTACAAAAAAAAGTTGTAATGTTTCACAAATAATATATAAGGATAAACCTCTGGAAAATTAATTGATTAGGTCAGTCGTCGGATACCTCGAGTTTATAAGAAAAAAAAATTGAAGATTACTTAGGGAAAGTCGTTGGAAATAAGAAAATCTAACCTTAGTTAGAAAAAGTGGACAAGTTTAAAGAATAACAAAAATATTCGTGTTAAAAATTGCGGAGTGGCTTAGCTTCTGTGGGAGAAGTTCTGAACTATAAATGACAATTTAGGCAACAGATTAGACACCAAAACGCAAAGAGAAAAATGAATAGGAGAGTTCACAAAGTTTTAGGAAAAAACTTTATAGGTTTTTTTCCCTAAAGGTTTTTCGGAAATTCTTGTAAAGAGTCAATGTGTGATTATAAGGAATTTGTGTGTTTGCAAGGAAATGTAGGTATCAAACTAAAAGTTTGTTTTAGGATCAAGTAAAATTGATAAAGTATGGTGTTCTGCAGCCACCTCAAAAAATACTTAAGCACATCATAGTCAATGTAGTTTGTGCTAATCCTAGATTTTGTACATATACAGTTATTTGTTAAAACCTTATATATATATTTGTTCACGTAAAAGGTAATTTACTATTCATTTGAAGATAAACTAGCCTTTACATATAAAAATATCGTTAAGAAATCAACTTAAAAGTTACAAAAATACTATCGGCATAACAAATTTTTTTTCTTAGATGTGAAATAATCATCTTCATGATTTAAGAGAGTAAGCGTCTGACTGCTAAAAGGGTCGTTCGGCGAAGAGGACAAATAAGAAGCCATTGAAATATTGCCGCTTGACGTCGGTTGTGAACTGTATGCTTATGAACCCTATCACGCATGTGTAAGTCCACACTCATTTTACGTTTGAGTGGACCATGACCATCTTATCTATAACTATTTTGTTATTTATGAGACATTTTCCCTAGTTCCAAAGCAATACTTAACAATCCTTACAGCAACGAAAACAAGTTGAAACAAACCCTCTAGTGTTAATGACAGTTTCTTCTTTGATTCGAAAATGCATCAACTTTCTTAGACGTATATATCGATCGGTCCTTGTTACTGAAAATTTTGGGAAAACATTGTTATTTACGTGTAACACTCCTCTGTAAGATTTGTTTGCAATAGTCATTAAAAAGGGTGTAAATGTTGTAAATGTGTTTGTTGAGAAGTGATTCCTTGAGTAAAACCTACAAATGAAAGAATATTAACTAGTTAGTTGTTAACTAAGTCAAGTGAGAAGAAGAAGAACAAAAAGGTAAGAAGAAGCAAGATTGAAAAGCGAAAGAGAAAGAAGAAGTTTCAAGTCAACAAGTCGTTAGTAAGTTAAGGTATTAACTAGTTAGTTGTTAACTAATATAAGTTAAGAGTTGTTGTATTATGAAGTTGGTAAGAGTTGTTAGAATAGTAAAGTTTGGAGTGTAAGATTAGTCTAAAGACTAGAAGTATGGACTAGGTTTAAGTGAGCAAGGAAATATGATTAGAGTCAGTAAGGAGTCTACCATATAGGTCAAGTGTGATCGACTATAAGATGTTATGCAAGAATGAATGAAAAATAAGTTTGGTAAAACAAAGTCTTGCATAAACAAAACAGAGAAAAACAGTGAGAGATTAAGAGAGAAACAAAACAGAAAAAGAGACAAAGTGAAAGAACTAACCTGCAAAAGAGAAGAATCACAAGTGTTTATTATGGATACATTATTTTATGACAACTGATACAGACAACACATGATAGTATGTTACATTCATTAGGTTACACCTCATAACCTTTTTATTCACACACCATTTACTTAGTAACTCACACGCGCGAGACCAACATGATAGCATGAAGGTTGCCATATTAACCACATTTAATGTCTTTAACAACTAAGACTTGTTCCAGGAGAGATCCCAAACTGCCTACAGAACTCCAAGTAGCGATTAACTCTGCTTTGCACCCTTGTCGGACTCCCACCGTCGCACTCCCCACCGTTAATCCTACGTGTGGTGGCTCCAAAGCCTTGGTCCACGACGGGACGAACCTTTTCGTTCCAGAACCACATGGCACACTTAAAGGCCACATCAGGATTCCGAGCCACCATATCTGGATCAGTCAATAGAGGGAGTCCAAGGAACTTTCCGGCTGCACCGTAGTTCTCGTTCCACGTGATTTGGATAGGACCACGACCGTAGTAGTTCTTTCCCGGTTGACAAGGGTAGACTGAGCTAGCTTGGCAGTACCTTCCTCTTGCTATTTCTTCTTTGTAACAAAAACCTTTACAAAATATCCGCTTTTATTTAAAAAAAAAGAATTAGATGTCCAAAAGTAATTTGTTAAATAAATAAAATATTCCCATAAACAAATAAAACATTCTTTATAAAAAAAAATATCATTTGTGTACCCATGAAATTTTGATACATATATTAGCCTACTGGGGCTAATAGAGGCAAGTACTTTTGATGTTTATAAACATATAATTTTTCGCAGTATCAGTTATGGGTATTAATTATGCTGCAGTAGACATAGACTCATGCAAGTGAAACTAGAAGGTTTAATGGTGAACACTTACTATCAGATTCGTGTGAGAACTGAGCCAACATGGCGGCGATTTCACGCTTAGCGACAGTTCCTCGATAGGCCGGGAACGATTGAGCAGCCGAGATGAAAGCCTGACGAGTGTAGAAACCTTTTGCTGGGCAGCCGTTTTCTACTTTGCTCATGATACCAGCAAAAACTGCTGTTGTGACAACATTTGGAATTCTATCACGTGGGCCAGCGTTGAGACCTACACCACCGCTTTCGTAGCTGCAAGGTCCGCTTCTGCATCCTGTGCCACAATAATCGGCTGTGGTGCCACAGTATCCATACCTACTGCAGCACATGAAACTCGCACATCCTGTAAAACCGCAGTGTTGAGAGAACGCGGTTTTTGTTAGGATGGTTAAGGTGAAGAGAAAAAGGACGAGAGTGTTTTTTAAAATCGATATTTGGGTAGCCATTTTTTTTGTTTTGTGAGTGGGAGAAATAGTTGTGTGTGAAGAAATGAAGGTGGTGTGTGTTTGTATTTATAGTGTAAAATTTTGTCTATTTAAATGATATTTTGTATCAAGGTTAGGTATTTCGCGATTATCAATTTGCTTTTTCTTAGTCCAAATCGATGGACCCTTTTGTACCCAGTTTTGTACCATTACATAATAAGTCGATGACCCAAAAAATTTCATGTGGGTTATGAATTCGGTCATTTTGTTTTGAAAAACAAGTTAATTATATTGAAATCATTCTAAATATACCTTGATGTAGATAAACAAGTTTGTATCAGTTCAAAAGTTTGAGGTTTCTCACTGAATCATTCAATTTTTTTTTGCTGGTCATTAGAAGATAAAAATTGCAAGAAGATGAATTTCTACTGAACAAAATTATCTAGCTAATCAATGAATGTAGTAATAGTGCTCTTACTGCTTAGACTGGATAATAAATAAAAATATAGTAAATACCAAAACTAAGTTCTTATGATTTTAAAACCGGTGTACGTAAAAAAAAATCAAAATCAAAAATATACTTAGACAACTAACAAAATTGTTTTATAGAACGAAGTAACCAAACCGAACACAATTGATAAAGCAAGTCGTAGTCAACTCATGCGGGGTGTTACAACTAGGCCTGGAACGGATCGGGTATCCGGACAATTTTAAGATATTCGGATCCGGATCCTTATCCGACGGATCCATAATTTTATTATCCTTATCCGAATCCGGGGTTCGCGGATATCCGGGAGTCGGATATCTTTCTAAAAATTATAATATCCGGCGGATATCCGGATCCGGATTTTGATCCTTAAAATAAATAAAAAATAATATTAATATATATAAAATATTAACAATAATTTAAAAATAAAAAAAATATATAATGTTTTTAATTATTTCTATGTATAATATTACAAAATTTACATAAAATTTATATATACTATTATAAAAATGAAAATATATTAAAATAAATTTGTTTTTATATATAGATATTACTATTTTTGAAATAGTTATTAATAAAATTTACGGATCCGGATATCCGGACTAAAAAATCAAGATATCCGGATCCGGATTCGGCTTTGACGGAGAAGGACCCTAAGATCGGCTCACTCGAATGGATCAGATTTGGATATGAACTCCGGATGGAGAACTGAATGGATTGAAGGGTCGCACGAAGGTTGCGGAAAGGCCTTCGATATTCCCGACTCCAAATGGTGCTTGATATGACTCACAAGACCACCAAATGAAGGATCTCTCGTCGTTGCTTGATATGACTCACAAGGCCAACGATTTGAGGAAGTGTTTACTTGGATATGACTCACCAAGAAACAAGACAAGTTCTTAAACGAAGAACAAAGAGTTTAACTCAAAAGCTTTTGACAAAATCGATTTCTGATTTATTAAAATGAAAGAGTTTCATACTTATAGAGTTTTGTAGATCTAGGAATTAAATAGAAAACTAGATCTAGATCTAGATCTAGTCAATACACGGAAATAAAGAGATAAGCTAGTCAAAGTGACCGTTCGGTTTCTGTCTAGATGCATCCGAACCGGCTAAGTCCAAAGCAGTAAGGATCAGCACATAGGCGGGACGATCAGCAAGGGCCGCGGGACATTCTGATCGGACAAGTTGTGTTCCAACAAAGCCCAAGTCTTCTGATAGCTTAAGGATCCTTGCCTTAGAGAAATTTCCAAAGGAAAAGTCCATGATCGGATCGAACAAGGTAGAGAGATCATCACCACGGTCGTTGGTACATGCGGTACGAGCCAATCGAGCCAAAAGAGAGAAGTCTCGATCATTTTGTGAAACCTCATGATCCAAGTCAAGTCTGACATGATCTTTCTCAAGTCTGGCATGATCTTTCTCAAGTCTGGCATGATCTTTCTCAAGTCTGGCATGATCTTTCTCAAGTCTGGCATGATCAATGTCAAGTCTGGCATGATCCACGTCAAGTCTGGCTCGGCTGTTGGCTTTGGATTGTCGAGATGGCTGGGAAGGTCGCATACTGGTTCGGTCCGTTTGGTCTTCAGGACGTGGACTTGGTCGAAGCTTCATTCCGGATGTAAGTGGATCGAGACGGTACACGGCCCGATTGGTCTGTCTGATCTGATCGGAAGGATGAACCTCAACTGGGATGTCTGGAGCGTTCTGATCAGTCTGGTCCATGGACTGGGGCACATCATTCCCTCCTTCTTTAAAAGGATTTGTCCACAAATCTGGATCGTCTACAAGAAAAGGAGAAAGATCAGACACATTAAAACTCGAAGAAATATCATACTTACCTTGTAAGTCAAGCTGATAAGCATTGTCATTGATCTTCCTAAAAATCTGGAAAGGACCATCAATCCGAGGCATAAGTTTCGACTTTCTTTCTTCTGGAAATCGTTCTTTCCTCAAGTGAACCCAAATACGATCACCCTCTTTAAAGATCACCTCCTTTTTCTTCTTGTTGGCATATCTTTTGTATCCTTCGGTTTTGGCTTCAATGTTTGAACGAACCTGCTCATGTAGCTTCTTGATAGTGTCTGCTTTCCTATTGCCATCTGTGCTAACTCTTTCACTTAAAGGCAAAGGCAAAAGATCAAGTGGAGATAAAGGATTAAAGCCATAAACGACTTCAAAAGGTGAGAACTTAGTAGCAGAATGCATAGCATGGTTATAAGCAAACTCAACATGAGGCAAACATTCTTCCCAATGCTTGAAGTTTTTCTTAACCAATGATCTAAGCAAAGCGGACAAAGTTCTATTCACTACTTCAGTTTGGCGATCAGTTTGTGGGTGACAAGTCGTAGAGAACATCAATCTGGTTCCTAATTTAGACCACAAAGTTTTCCAAAAATAGCTAAGGAACTTAGCATCACGATCAGAGACAATGGTCTTAGGCATTCCATGCAATCTAACAATTTCCCTAAAGAATAATTCAGCAACTTGCACAGCATCATCAGTTTTATGACATGGAATGAAGTGAGCCATTTTCGAAAACCTATCCACAACCACAAAGATGGAGTCTCGGCCAGTTTTAGTCCTAGGTAAACCAAGAACAAAATCCATAGAAATATCTACCCAAAGATGAGAAGGAATGGGTAGAGCCGAATACAAACCGTGATTAGATGTCTTGGTTTTGGATTTCTTGCAGATCACACATCGGCTACAAATCCTCTCAACGTCCTTCATCAAGCTTGGCCAGTAGAAGTGATCAAAAAATGTCTTGTATGTCTTCTTGACTCCAAAGTGTCCCATAAGACCTCCTCCATGAGATTCCCTGAGAAACAACTCCCTCAAAGAACATTGGGGCACACACAAGCGGTTATCAAAGAACAAAAAATCAGAATTTTGATAGTATTTTCCATAAGCCACTTTGGAACATTTCTGAAATATTTCTTTGAAATCCGGATCAGTCACATACAAATCTTTGATAAATTCAAAGCCAAGTAGTTTAGTTTCAAGGGCTGAGAGAAGAGTATACCTTCGGGACAAAGCATCAGCCACAACATTTTCCTTACCTTGCTTGTACTTGATAACATAAGGAAATGTCTCAATGAACTCAACCCATCGTGCGTGTCTCTTGTTCAGCTTCTGTTGACCCTTAAGATGTCTCAAGGACTGGTGGTCCGTGTGGATAACAAACTCCTTAGGCCAAAGATAGTGTTGCCACGTTTGGAGAGCTCTCACCAAAGCATATAGCTCCTGGTCATAGGTGGGGTAGTTGAGTGTGGCGCCTCCAAGCTTCTCACTGAAGTAAGCAATGGGTTTCCAATCCTGCATCAAGGCAGCACCAATCCCAACTCCGGAAGCATCACATTCAATCTCAAAAGTTTTAGAAAAATCAGGAAGTACAAGTAAAGGAGCATGAGTCAACTTCACTTTTAACATCTGAAAAGCTTTTTCTTGGGCTTGTTCCCATTTGAAACCGACGTTCTTCTTGATCACTTCAGTCAGCGTAGCAGCAATAGAACTGAAGTCCGGAACAAACCGTCTATAGAAACCGGCCAGACCATGAAAGCTTCTTACCTCGCCCACGGTCAAAGGACTCGGCCAGTCTCGGATAGCTTTGATTTTCTCCTCGTCCACTCTAAGTCCATCAGCACCTACAACAAAACCTAAGAACACCACGTGATCTGTTCTAAAAGAGCATTTACCAAGATTGACAAAGAGTTTTTCTTTTCTAAGAACTTCAAGAACAGATTTTAGATGCATCTTATGATCTTCAAGGTTTTTGCTATAGACAAGAATGTCATCAAAGTAGACAACAACAAAATGACCTATGAATGATCTCAAGACATGATTCATCAAGTGCATGAAAGTGCTAGGTGCATTAGTAAGACCAAATGGCATAACAAGCCATTCATACAATCCTAACTTGGTTTTGAATGCGGTTTTCCACTCATCACCTTCTTTCATCCTAATCTGGTGATAGCCACTTTTCAAATCAATTTTAGAAAAGACACATGATCCATGTAACTCATCAAGCATGTCGTCTAGCCTAGGGATGGGATGCCTATACTTTACCGTGATGTTGTTGATGGCACGGCAGTCCACACACATGCGCCAAGAACCATCCTTTTTGGACACGAGAAGGACAGGAACGGCACAAGGACTGAGGCTTTCCCGGATGTAGCCTTTCTCAAGAAGGTCACCAATCTGTTTCTGAAGTTCCTTGGTCTCCACCGGATTGGTACGGTAAGCTGGCCGGTTTGGTAGAGACGCGCCAGGAACAAGGTCGATCTGATGCTCAATGCCTCGTACTGGTGGCAATCCCCTAGGATTCTCATCTGGAAAAACATCAGAATACTTCTGCAAAACATCTAAAAGTTCACTCGGAATCTCCGGTGCAAGGTCAGAAGAAGCCATAAGAGATTCTTTGTACACAAGTAAAAGAAATGGCTTTTGAGAGTAAAGATATCTCTTGACCTGACTTTGTTTGATATAGAAATTGGAGTTCTGTTGGGATGATTCAGGTTCATCTGGCTTGGGTTCCTTGTCACGGTTCCTCTTGAGCTGGATCTGATCTTGATGAACCTCCAAAGGTGTCAAAGAAACAAGCGTGATCTTCTTCCCTTTATGATCAAAGGAGTGTCGGTTGGTGAAGCCATCATGCACGGCTCTCTTATCAAATTGCCATGGCCGGCCCAAGAGAATATGGCATGCGTCCATAGGAAGAACATTGCAAACGACCTCGTCCTCATATCGGCCAATGGTAATAGGGACAGTGACTTGCTCTTTCACATACTGTTCTCCAGCCTCGTTTAGCCATTCCAACCTGAAAGGACGAGAGAGAGGCTGAGTAGCAAGTCCTAGTTTCCTGACAAGAGTGTCACTAGCAACATTAGTACAACTCCCTCCATCAATAATTAAAGAGCAAACCTTTTCAGAAACTAAACATCGAGAATGAAAGAGATTCTGCATTTGTTCCTTTTCATTGTTTTTGGGTTGGACACTCAGAGTTCTTCTTGTGACAAGTAGAGGACCATGAGCTGGATAGTCGAAGCAAGGCTCGTCATCATAGATCGGGTCGGACTCATCATCAAAGGCTGGGACAGAACCATCGACCAGGCGGCCGTCCGTTTCATCGAAAATAGACTCGACCATGCCTTTCCTAGCAACGAGTAGTGGCCCGTGATGCGGATATCCAAAGGACTCGTCCTCTTCATCAAAGATCGGACCAAGATCTTCTTTGTTCTCCTACTCATCCTCAGATTCAACTTCTCCATTCTCCATGAGAATCATCACTCGTTGGTTGGGACAGTTTTTTGGCAAAGTGTCCTAGACCTTGACATTTGAAGCACCTAATGTCTCTTGCTCGGCCAGAAGCATCTACTGCCTTTCCTTTGTCATCACGAGCAAGGGCATCAGTTTTAAAAGCATTATGTGTTGTGGAAGAAGACTTACCGTTGTCTTGGTAGCTTGGCTTAGGAGCAAAAGCCGGTTTGGGAGAGTAGGTCGGTTTAGAGGTAATGGCCGACTTTGAGAAACTCTTCCTCTTAACTTGTTGCTCAATCAAGATGGCCTTGTGTAGCATCTGTTCCACACTACCATACTCTTGAAGCTCCATGCGGTCTTAGATGTCTCGGTTAAGGCCAGAGAGGAACCTAGCCATAGTGGCGTCCATGGGCTCGTCTACACCAGCCTTGATCATCAAAGTTTCCATCTCCTGGTGGTAGTCTTCCACGGACTTAGTGCCTTGAAGCAAGCGTCTGAGTTTCTGGTGGAGGTCTCGGTGATAATGAGCAGGAACAAATCGTCTCCTCATCAGCATGGAAAACTCATCCCATGTCTCAATCGGTCTCTAACCTGTTCTCCTCCTGTGGGTCACAACTTGATCATACCAATTAATAGCATAGCCAGAGAATTCAATAACAGCTAGTCTAACTTTCTTAAGTTCAAAAAAGTTTTGACAATCAAAGACATGTTCAATTTTTCTTTCCCATTCAAGAAAAACATCAGGATCATTTTTACCCTCAAAAGGTGGAATTTTTAGTTTCAGTCCACTTAAGCTATCATTAGTACGTTCGTTTCTAGCAAAAGGATTGACATCACCTGGATCTCGGGTTCTAGGACCTCTTCTTGGACGGTATGCTGATCTGGCCTCGTCCTCTTGATCATCCTCCCCTCGGATCTCATCGTCGGACCGAGTGTTCCTACGCGGACGGTCTCTTCTTGATCCGGCTCTAGAAGGAGCTTGGCTGGCCTGAATCTCATCAAGCCTCTGGTGGATCTGATCTAAACTTGCGTTCAACATGTTAGACATAGAATCATTCAAGGCACGCATTTGAAGGTTAGACAATCCAGCAACTGAGTTTCCGGGACGATTCCGTTCATCATCACTACTCATGGTTCCTGAAATTTCTTAAACACAAAACGTTAGATAAAAATCCTCACTCTCTCAAGTTTTTGATCCTCACCCACACACGTGTTTCTCTCAGAATTTTGATGGTCACACAACAAGTTTTCACTCAAAGTTCTAAGAAGAACAAATCAAAGAAACTTCAATGGACAAAGTCTAAGCAAACACAAGAGAATTTTAAAAGAGAGAAAGATAAGAGATTTTTGGTTTTGGGAATCCGTTTTAACCGCCTCAAAGGCTGGATTTCTCCTCAGCCAGCAGACTTTCTCTTCAGCCAGCAGGCTTTCTCTTCCACCACCAATCCCCAAATGAAAACTTTTCGAATTTTTTTTTTTTTTTGATAGATCTTTTTTTTTTTTTTTTTGATAGATTGAGGATGGTAATGAGGGGTCCGGATTCAAGATAGATAGAAGAAGAAGTGTTTATGATTTAGAAATGGAAGATGAGAAAGATGAATGATGTAGAAGATACCAAACGAGTGGCTCTGATACCACTTGAAGGACCCTAAGATCGGCTCACTCGAATGGATCAGATTTGGATATGAACTCCGGATGGAGAACTGAATGGATTGAAGGGTCGCACGAAGGTTGCGGAAAGGCCTTCGATATTCCCGACTCCAAATGGTGCTTGATATGACTCACAAGACCACCAAATGAAGGATCTCTCGTCGTTGCTTGATATGACTCACAAGGCCAACGATTTGAGGAAGTGTTTACTTGGATATGACTCACCAAGAAACAAGACAAGTTCTTAAACGAAGAACAAAGAGTTTAACTCAAAAGCTTTTGACAAAATCGATTTCTGATTTATTAAAATGAAAGAGTTTCATACTTATAGAGTTTTGTAGATCTAGGAATTAAATAGAAAACTAGATCTAGATCTAGATCTAGTCAATACACGGAAATAAAGAGATAAGCTAGTCAAAGTGACCGTTCGGCTTCTGTCCAGATGCATTCGAACCGGCTAAGTCCAAAGCAGTAAGGATCAGCACATAGGCGGGATGATCAGCAAGGGCCGCGGGACGTTATGATCGGACAAGTTGTGTTCCAACAAAGCCCAAGTCTTCTGATAGCTTAAGGATCCTTGCCTTAGAGAAATTTCCAAAGGAAAAGTCCATGATCGGATCGAACAAGGTAGAGAGATCATCACCACAGTCGTTGGTACATGCGGTACGAGCCAGTCGAGCCAAAAGAGAGAAGTCTCGATCATTTTGTGAAACCTCATGATCCAAGTCAAGTCTGACATGATCTTTCTCAAGTCTGGCATGATCTTTCTCAAGTCTGGCATGATCAAGGTCAAGTCTGGCATGATCCACGTCAAGTCTGGCTCGGCTGTTGGCTTTGGATTGTCGAGATGGCTGGGAAGGTCGCATACTGGTTCGGTCCGTTTGGTCTTCAGGACGTGGACTTGGTCGAAGCTTCATTCCGGATGTAAGTGGATCGAGACGGTACACTGCCCGATTGGTCTGTCTGATCTAATCGGAAGGATGAACCTCAACTGGGACGTCTGGAGCGTTCTGATCAGTCTGGTCCATGGACTGGGGCACATCAGACGGATCCAACATTTTACTATCCGGATCCGGATTCGGCCTCTCCGGATATCCGGATTTTCGGATCGGATTCGGATCGGATCACGGATCGAATCCGGATCTCGGATAAAAGTTCCAGGCCTAGTTACAACTACAACTTATCAATTTAACCGGTTCAGTCTAGCAACCCATGGTTTAGAAAGATTAGAACATGGTTTAGAAAAGATTAGAACCATCAATTGAAACGACACCGTTATGCTCCTCCTTCAAGATGGATAAACGCTTCCTCGTTCCCTCTCATACCTCCGCGACCTTCTCCGTCGTTCGTTTACTCTAAGAGCAACTTGTTCAGTGTCTACTCAGTTCTCGCCTCTTCGTGAAGCTGCTGGGAAAAGGAGGAAAAGTTCTGCTGTGTGCTTGTTTGGTGGGAAGGATAAGTCCAATGGTAGTGACGAGGTCAGATGCTTTTTCCTTTATAACTGAAGAGTGTTTTTTTTTTTTTTTTGTGTATGTTTCCTACAACTTAAGGGGCAGAAACCTTTCTTGCTGCTGTGTCTGAAATGTTTTCTCAGTTTAGTTAGTTGTGTCAATTATCAGATATCACCATGGAAAGCAATAGAGAAAGCTATGGGGAAGAAATCTGTAGAAGATATGTTGCGGGAGCAGAAACCTTAGGCTTCATCTTTTTGGTAATTAGACACAAACATTGAAACTTGGAGTATCTTATATCTTGCTTTGATGGAATGTTTCTCTTTTCTTTGCAGTACACGTACATTATTAATGGAGAGGAGTTGATCAAGCTTGCAAGAGATTACTTTAGGTTTCTTATGGGAAAACCTAAGACTGTTCGGTTGACCCGAGCTTTAGATGGTTGGAATGAACTCGTGGAGATGATGTCTAAGCAAAGAGTGTGCGATGAGTACTGGCTAGGGAAGGCCATTATCAACACGCCCATCTGGTATGACAGCCAAGTCCTCAAGGCTTACTTATGGTCGACTCAAAGACTGATGAGCAGTTCGATTAAATCCTTCTTATATGAAGAGTTAGAGAGCTTGAAGAGATGTTTCGTAATCACAGTTGATCTTCGTATTCTAGGTTCAGTTTCAGCTTTGAAATCGAGTTCTTGATGTTTAGTCAATGTTGGTGCTTAGTTTATCAGACGTTTATTATTGGTTTAGATGGGTTAATTTAAAAAGCGCAGGCCAAAATCTGTATAATGACAAATCAAAATCTCTGAAATCTTTTCAAAATTCAATTTCTAGGCAACAAACTGCAAATCCAGTGAGAACACAATCAAAGTTTCTTGGGTTTAGTGGTGGTCGAGGTGCCTTGTTTCTTCTCTGCCTCTGTGGATTTCTTGCGGTCTTTCCTCTCCCTCTTCTTCAAAGCAGTCATGTGAGCCTTAAGAATGGTGGCATATGATGCTTGAAATCTCTGGTGATCCTTAGCCCCAACCTTGAAACAAACAAAGCATTGCAAGTTTGCAACTAGTCAGCTTCAACAGTTCAATGAAAACTTAAAGATCACAGACCAATTTCTAACAACTTAGGAAGGCTGATGGTTTACTCATGGCTAGTTAAACATTCGGGAAACAAATATGTTACGAGAATGTTGTCATCTTGAGATGAAAGAGTAGAACACATACCGAAGTAGAAATGGTTTTCTTAGCATCAGTAGCTCGAATAAGGCATCTGTACTCAATGGACTCTCCAGCAGAGCTCAGTTTCCTCTTCTGCAGCTTAGACTTCAAAGACGCTGACACAACAACAAGTAATAAATATTACATCATATAAGATTAATCTTCTAAACTATAACAAAGGTGGAGTTAAGAAAGGTCAAGTAGACAGGCAAACGTACATCGTTTCAAAGTAACCCACACAGAACCTTTCTCTTTGCTTTTCTCGAACATGCTCGTCAGTTCATTGAGGAACGGATCTAACTGTAGCAAAACCTAAAAAAAAAAAAAAAAAACAAGATTCTTCAATTGATCAATTAAGCGTCGTCAAGTGCTGAATCAAATCCCAGCAAACACCAGAGAAGAAATAAACAGATCTCACAATAGTCTTAACAGCAATAGCTAAGACCACAACACACACACTGTGACTGATCGAATATTACCATTGCTAAAAACCTCAGATGAGTACTCTTTGCAGATCCTCAAGCACTGTAAAGACTTCTTCTCTCTCGAATCGCTGAGAAACCAAAACAAAAACATAATCGAAATTGACTTTCAAACAATTTGCTCGAAACTTCGAAACTATTAAGATTATGATCGATTCGACGCTAAATAAATCGATAAAGTTTCCGGATAATTACAAACCCTAGATCATCAAAGATTGTGAACAAATCTACACAGCACTAACCGCAGGAGATAGTATAATTCAATTTGCAAATCAGATTGAGCTACCACGTTCCATTAGCTGAAAAACCTACGAGATGTAAGCATCATCAACATTTAAATAAGAAACTGACCAGAGAAGGTATGGAATCTGATGATCTGCTCTCCGAAACCCGCCGGGCGGAGAAAATTTATTCGGCGGTCGCTGAAAATAAAAAAGACGAATTATATTTATTTATAAGACTAATGGGCCTTCTAAGCCCAACAAATTGCTAAACAGTAGCTAGCAAGGTCTTACCGATGCAAATGGGCTTATTGTATAATTTGAAAGATTTATTGCAAGGTGTGATCCATTAAAACTCTTATTTAAAAACCGATTCTTAGTTTTTTTAGTTAAAAATTAAAAAAAGTGTTCTTATATTTCGTTAAGAACTCCACCCTAGCCAGAGGTTCAGTGGTTACGGGTTCGTCGATGCCATGTAATCTAGCATTCGGTAAATAATGCACTAATGAAGGAAGGCAAGAAAGTGAGGATCACGTACGAGATGGAAGTGCGTGTGATCATTATGAGACCAAAAAAAAAAAAAAGAATCAACCTCGTCTATGAGAATTTCTTGAGATTCTGTTCTTATTTCGATACCAAACAAAAATTCATATTTTTGTGTCGATAGTTGTAAATGTCAAAAAAGCTATGATTTGTATATGCACCAGATAAACAAATCAGAATCTCCCCACTAAACCTAATGCTTTGTTTTCTAATATTTTTAAAGCTATATGCTTTTTCGGCGGGGACAAAAACATATATACGTATACTTAAGAACTTTTATAATAATTATGGCATAGAATTATGATATGCAATTTTTGTCTATATAATATATATATTATTAAAAGAGAAGTACCCATTTGAAAATGTTCTTACTTCATTAATTAAACTTCATTTTTTTTTCCTTGTCTTTTTCAGTTGCATTTATGAAATATCCTAAAACGAATAAAACTGTCTAATTTATTACTTGTCTTTTCAGTTACATTAATGAAATATGCTTAAATGAATTTAAACTTCTTATTTTATTGTTTGTCTTTTTCAGTTACCTTAATGAAAAATCCTTAAATAAATTTGGACATAATGTCATTTAATCAACCAAAAAAACTCATGAGTTATCCTTACGTGCATAATTTTAATAATGGAGATTTTTAAAAACGTGCATCATTAAAATGTTACCTAAAACATGCATCACTAATATATAACATGCATCAATAAAACTAGAATTTGACTCACACAATTGTACAGATATTATTTTCAGTTGATTAAATTTAAAATAATTATTTATTCAAAAAATATTTAAGAATGGCTATGTTTTTAAAAATTATATGGTATTATTTGCTCATAACTCATTTGTCATTTGATAAATTGTTAGAAAATTTTTAGCATAATATAACTCAGTTGTCATTTGTTAAATTTATGGTTTTTATTTATATTTTTTATTATTTAATTATAATATTTTCATTTTATATTTGAAAAATAAATGAATTTTCTTTCAATCAATATTTTTGTAAATGTATTTTTTAAAAAATAATCAATTAAAATTGTTATTATCATTGAATATCATTATTTTTGACATAATTTGAGTTTTCGTTTACATCAAAACTTATCATATTTTAGGATAATTTTAATTTAAAATGTAATTTTCATATTTTTCAAACAAATTCTAAAAATATTTTTTAAATATTTTGTTATAATTGTTAAAAAAATACTGAGTTGCATTTCAAATAAAAAGGTAAAGATATTAAAAATATTCTAATTAAAATATGTAAAATTTAATATAGTTTTAAGGAAATGGTCAAAATAAAAAAAATTACACATAAAATAATCATGATTTTTGTTAACTGGACGGATCATTATTTATATGATATCGCACACGAAAGAAAAATTTCTGTTTTTAAAATTATCTAATTAACTCTATACTCATTTTTTTATATTTTTATATGATATCACACATTCGTAAAAAAATAGATAGTTTAAGATGCAAAAAAAAATATTTACTTAATGAATATAATATGAACGAATATTACAAATACATCATTTAATAAAATAAATAATTAAAAACTGAAAATTCATATCTGCGCTGGCGCGCGGATCATGGTCTAGTTAGGTATTTATATAACTGGTTTATGATACAATTATGATGCTTTTATAAAAAAAAATCAGACAATTCATACCGACAAAATTTTATTTTTTGTTAACAAATAATAAAATTATAACAGTTTAATTAATCAAACTGATGGTATTGAATCAACAGAAACTGTAATTTTAAGAAATCTCCACTTTTTAAATATTTTTTATTCAGGTTCAAATTTTATTTTAAAAAATAATTTAGTTTTATATTTTACAACATGATTATTCTTTTTTTGGAACGCTCAACATGATTATTCAAATTGGTAAATTTACTCACAACAACTAAATAGTTCTGGTATCTGATATTTATAAATAGTTTGTGCCATTTGTGCCATTCCATCATGTACTATTTTTACTTAATAAACACTAATACATAGTTACATACACATTCCACCAGCTACAGACTTGGTTAAAGACCAAACACACAGAAAAACACCATTGAAAATTGAATTTACCACTGAATATTCTTGTTTTTTCTACCCCTAGTTTTCATTTTAAGTAAAATATTATTAACATATAAAACACTGTCAACCTTTTTTCTCTTTTGTTTGTTGCATATCAAATAATCCGATAGAATCTACTAGTGTAACACAGTCCACAAGTTTTAATGTTACCGTTTGGTATACTACAATGAGGTAAAGAAAACAAAAGTAGGCCAAGGTTGAGTGACAAGGTGACCAACTCTTTCTCTCTCTTCATGATGATGATTTTGAGCTGATAACTAAAGAAAAACACAAAAGGTAGTAAGAGAAAATAGGAGAAAAGAAAAAGTTTCAAAAATTTTCATCCCATACCAACTAGACAGACCCAGATCCAAAGTTGCAGACTTTTCAACAATTTCAAAGTAGTTTTGCCCACAAAAAGGATTAGAAGACTAATACTTTTCTCAAACACACCAAACCACCCATTATGAAAAGAAAGTATATTTTTTTCTATGTTGTTAGTTGAGTGGAAACAGAGGATAGACTCCGAGGAAAAGAAGAAAAAATTAACAAAGGAGCGTTTTTTTTTTCTTCTCTGGCTGCTTCTCTCTCTCTCTCTCCCTCAAACATCTGGAAGAAGAGAAAGCTTACTCATAAATCTCTAGAATCAGAGGTAATTAATTCTTGTTTTCTTGGCCTCTTTAATTTAATATTTATTTTCAGCTTTATGGTTTTCTTGGTTGTTTCAAAAGATCTGTCTTTTTTCTGTTGTTGTTGATGTCTTTACTCTGTTTCTCCTTGATCTCTCTCCTCTTGTCGGGATGAGAAACACATGATTTTCGAGGTGAGAGAGAGCTCACTTGTGAGTTAGTTTTTGTTTGTTTCTGTAAGCAAAATTTTCAATTTTGTAATATTAAAATTTTAAGAGCTTTAACACTTGAAAGCTGTTGTCTCTGTCTCTGTCTATCCAACAAGCAAAATTATTGTGATGATTTAGTCTGTTCACCTAATTTGAAGATATAGTTGAGCTAAGATTTGTCATAAAAGTTAAAACTTCCTTTTCATTGGAAGCTCATCAACTTAAAACCTCTCTCTGTCTCTCTCTGTATCTGACTTGAGTTCTTGGATCTTCTTTTTTTTTTCCTTTGTCTCCTTTAACAGCTGTTTCATTTGATTCATGCAGGTAAATGAGTTTTGCCTCTGAAGCTGTAGTTCATCCCAGGTGAGACACAAAAGCAAGTATGCTTACAAAATCTTAGCCAACAATCTTTGTGAGAAAGAAACGCTTTTGATGAATCAGTTGGCAATTGTAGTGGTCTTAAAGATTCTCCATGCATAGATCTTAGAAGTAACATAAAGGTTGATCCTTTTAAGGTGCGTGTGGCTACAAACAAAGGTTGAGTTATATGTTATTATTGTGACAGGTAAGGAAAGTAATGTTTGAGACAAATGGGGAAGAAAGGAAGTTGGTTTTCTGCAATCAAAAGGGTTTTTACTCCACATTCCAAAGAGAAGCTAGGCAATGTAATAAGCTGGTTACTGTTTACTGGATTTTATTTAGATAGCAAGAATGTTATATTTAAAGAGTTTTTGATGATGAGATAAGATTTACTTTGGTAAACAGGAAGGAGAGAGAAAGAATGTAAAAGAGAAGAGGAAGAAAGGTTTTGGGAAGCTAAGGCGTGGAGAGCCTAGTAGCATTGAGAAGATCTTTGGCGAGGCTGAGAGAGACCACAATCTTTTCTTCAGGCCTTCTACTCCTCCTCCTGATCCTGACCGATCAAATCCACCCTCATACTCTCCTCCTCCTCCTCTCAGGCCTGCTTCTCCTCAGCTTCCTTCTCCAAAGCCTCATCCTCCTCCTAGAGCAGACCTTCCAAGATTGGATCCTCCAAGGCCTCCTGATCTATCAGCGTCCTCATCAGCCTCTGCCAGTGCTCCTCCTCCTCCTCTGAAGCCTGCTTCTACTCGAGTTCCTTCTCAGAGAATTAACCCTCCCATTGTTCCTTCTCCAAGACCAACTTCACCAAGAGTTGTCTCCCAACAAGCAGTCCCTCAAAAGCTGCCTTCTCCAAGAGCAGACTCACTGAGATTGAATAATCCAAGACCATCTTCACCAAAGCCTCCTTCTCCAAGAGCAGACTCACCACGGTTGAATACTCCTAGACCTCCTTCTCCAGGAGCAGAACCACCTACACTGGATGCACCAAGGCCCATAACGCCTAGGCCTCCTTCTCCCAGACCCGTTTCACCTAGGCCTGTGCAGCGAAGGGAGATTGTCCCTAGACCAGAACCAACTCTCTTGGTCCAACATGCTTCTGCAACAAAGATCCAAGCAGCTTTCAGAGCCTACATGGTACGTATCCACATTCTTTATTTACGTTTCAAGATTTGTCCCATGACACTAGCCTCCATACCCTAAGAAAATGTTGTTGTTTATTTGGATGCTATAGGCAAGGAGGAGTTTCAGAGCTCTCAAAGGACTAGTCAGGCTTCAAGGCGTGGTGAGAGGACACAGCGTGAAACGCCAGACAATAAACGCAATGAAGTACATGCAGCAACTGGTCCGTGTTCAGTCCCAGATTCAGTCACGCCGCATCAAAACGTTGGAAAACAAAGCGCAGGCTGAGAGAGACGAAGCTAAATGGGCTGCTGCATCAGACGCTGGTAATGGTAACTGGGACGACAGTGTGCTGACAAAAGAAGAAAGGGATGCAAGATCTCAGAGGAAGACCGATGCAGTCATCAAGAGGGAACGATCTATGGCCTATGCTTATTCCCACAAGGTAACAACAACACTCTCAGTCTTCAGGGCAGGCTTAACTTATATATTTATATTCAAATAAAGATTTAAAATAATATTTAAAATATTTTAAAATTTAATCAGTAATATTTTGTAACGAAAATAAAACTATATACATATCAAATAATTTTGGGCCCCTTTATTTATTATATTTTATAATTTTTTATATATAAAAATATGGATGCGGGCTTAGGCCTCCGGGTGATTGCACCGCTTGTCCCCCTAGTGAGCCGGCCCTGAGTCTTCTTTCCTCATTTGTGATGGCATCTAATCTTGTTTTTGTACAGTTGTGGAAGAACAGTCCCAAGTCTGCAGCTTCTACAGGTGGGCTCCCTCTATGGTGGAACTGGATGGACTGGCAGCTTCCTCTAGCTAGTCCTGCACCGAGCTACAGAGACTACAGGCTAACACCAACAAGACTGAGCCCAAGCCCTCTCTCTCACCATTTCAGGCATGACAGCAACTTCGACACTTCCACACCAAAATCGTCTAGGTCTACACTTCTCACCCCATCAAGACCCATCCGCACAGGCACATCAAGATACTCTAGAGGGAGAGGGCAAGATTCTCCTTTCACAGACAATGACAGCCTCACAAGCTGCCCTCCTTTCCCTAGCTACATGGCTCCAACGGTCTCCGCCAGGGCCAAGGTTAGACCAAGCAGCAATCCGAAGGAGAGAGTGATGGGTACACCGTCGTCGGTTAGTAGCGAGAGGAGGAGAATGTCTTATCCACCGACACAGCAAGGTATGGATACGTTTAGATGGAACAAAGGATCATTGGTCATGAGCAACAGCAGTGGCCAGAGAGGTGGTGGTGGTCCTAGTTCACCTGGAGGTGTGGTTCTTGAGAAGCACAAGACACTTAAATCAGTAGGGAATTTGAGTATTGGTTCTTCTACTGTCTCGATGGCAGATGGTAGGAAGCGGTTTAACAGATATGTGTGATTTCATTTTGATTGAAACTTTTTTTTTTGTATGTTACTTTGGCTTCATTTTGTGGGTTGTGTTGATTTTGAGTGATGTTGTAGTGTGGATTATGAATGTAACATAATAAAATGAAAAACAATGACAAAGGATTTGGTTTGACTAGCTCTTTGTTTGTCACATGATTTATGCAGGTTGTGGACACCACTGATTGGTTAGTTAAATTGATTTGACTTTTACAGTGGACCTGTTGCTCTCTGCTCTAACGTATCTGAAGTTCTCAAGAGTAGTTTATGTGCTTTCTATGCCTAAAGTCATTAGTTGACTTTTCATCTTGCTTCTCAAAGATAATTACTGGTTAATTAAATGGTTTCAGTCAAGGTTTCTGCTGACTCTCTCTTTGATATAAACCATCCCCTACACAACAGGCTAACTAAGATCAAACAATGACCATGTCTCACAAAATCCTCTCTCAGTTTATTTTTATCTTTGTTCTGTTTTGTTGTACGGACACCTCTCATGGAAAGCTGATTATGGAAGAATCAGCTGGTCACATGAATGGTTTCACGACTCTAACCAACACCAAGAAGAACTCTTATGGTCAAGCCTTCAACGACAAACCATTCCCTTTCAAGACTTCTGCAAACGGTTCACTGACTTCATTCTCTTTCACCTTCTTCTTTGCCATCGTCCCTGAGCATAAGAACAAAGGCTCTCACGGTATGGCCTTTGTGATCTCTCCAACTAGAGGCATCCCCGGTGCATCCCCTGATCAGTACCTTGGTATCTTCAACGCTACAAACAACGGAGAAAGCTCTAACCAGATCATTGCTGTTGAGCTTGATGTACATAAAGATGATGAGTTTGGTGACATTGATGATAACCATGTTGGTGTCAACATAAACGGCATGAAGTCCATCATATCTGCTCCTGCAGGTTACTATGATCAAAAGGGTGAGTTTAAAACCCTTTCTTTGATCAGTGGCAAGCTACTTCGAATCACTATTCTGTATAGTCATGAAGAGAGACGACTCAATGTTACATTATCACCACCAGATGAGACTTATCATCCCAAACGGCCTCTTCTTTCACTGAACCAAGACCTGTCACCTTATCTTAAGGAGGATATGTACGTTGGCTTCACAGCCTCCACTGGATATATTGGAGCAATACATTACATGCTGATGTGGTATCAATATACTTTAATCATTGTTCCACAGCTGGATTTCGCTATACCGATCTTTCCTCCATATCCAATGATAGAGTCTCAGGTGAAACGGATTGTTTTGGCAACCTCATTGACTTTGGCTCTCTTTGTTGCCTTTGCTGCATCAGCTTTACTTCTTTTCTTGTATAAGAAGCATAAGAAGGTCTTGGAGGTTCTTGAGGAATGGGAAATAGAATGTGGACCTCATAGGTTTGCTTACAGTGAACTCTTTAAAGCAACAAATGGTTTCAAGCAAATTCTAGGTGAAGGAGGGTTTGGTAAGGTCTTTAAAGGCACACTTCCAGGTTCTGAGACAAAGATTGCAGTTAAACGGGTTTCTCGTGGTTCGAGTCAAGGGATGAGAGAGTTCTTGGCTGAGGTAACAACCATAGGTCGTCTTAGACACCCGAATCTAGTTAGGCTTCTTGGTTACTGCAGGTACAAAGAAGAACTCTACTTAGTTTATGACTGTATGCCCAATGGAAGCCTTGACAAGTACCTGTACGGATCAGATCAAGAACAGCTCTCTTGGAGTCAACGTTTCAAGATTATTAAAGACGTTGCTTCTGCGCTCTCCTACCTCCATCATGATTGGTTACAAGTTGTGATTCATAGAGACATCAAGCCTGCGAATGTCTTACTTGACGATAAGATGAATGCAAGTCTTGGAGATTTCGGATTGGCAAAGCTACATGAACGTGGACATGAAGTTCAAACCTCTAGAGTGGCTGGAACATTCGGGTACATGGCACCAGAGCTGGTGAGAACAGGGAGACCAACCACGGGAACAGATGTTTACGCCTTTGGTGTGTTTATGCTTGAAGTTTCTTGCGGTAGAAGAATGTTTGAGCCACGAGCTGAGTCAGAACAGGCTGTTCTTCCTGACTGGGTGGTTAACCGCTGGGAAAGAGGTGACATCGAAGAGGCGGCTTGTGAAAGAATCAGACAAGATCATGATAAGGGAGAGCTAGAGCTTCTTCTGAAGCTAGGAGTGTTGTGTTCACACCAGGCTGAAGAGGTTAGGCCGGATATGTCTACGGTGGTTAAGATATTGGAAGGAGTCTCTGAGCTTCCTGATAATGTTCTTGATATTGTTAGAACCGAGAAGAAGGAGAAATGGTACGAGAATTTCAGCGAAGTGCTTGATTCCACGATGGAGTCTGCAAGTAACTTGAACGTTACGGAACCGATAGCTTCCTTGGAGCGGACAAAGTTGCTTCTCTAGTTGGTGGTATTGATAGTAAACAATCACAAGCAAACAATATGAAAAAATAAGTTATATGAATGATTGAAAATACTAGATTATGAGATAATTAAGGGAAATGATGGGATTACCTATGTAATAAGCTCTTGCAAGAGCAGTAGACTATGTTGTAGGTTTTGTTTTTAAATATCATTAGATTGTCTTCTTTAATTTACTCTATCAGTTTCTTTGTGTTTTAACTTATTTTGTTGGAGTATAAAGTTCACTGTAAAAAGCTTATTGATTCTGTGATCTTTCCTTCGTAAGTTTATGATTTGGATACCATGTTGTTAATGACTTGTTTCTGCAAATTATGTAGCTCTTTGTTTATTAATATCTGCAGGCCTTGTGACTAGGTCATGTCTTTCGTGTATCTCAAGTCATCAGTTGACTTCTCCGCTTATGAATGATATAAACCACAAAATGAACTAAAAAACAATACATTTTCCTTAACAGATGTCATAACTGTATGTAGGGTCGAATATTTCTACAAAATTTTGTTCTAGCTCTTTGTTTTTTCCATGATCTATGGAGGATGTGATCACCATGAACTGCTTGACTTATTAACTTAACATTATCTAACTCTCTCTCTTTTTAGTCTTTGCAGGTCTTGACTATTTCATATGCTTTTCAAATATACAAACTGCTTTAATTAAATTGGTTTTTAGGAACTGACTAGGGCTGTTCAATATGGTAAAACCGAACCGTACCGAATCGAACCGAAATAGACAATATGGTTTGGTTTTGGTATATACCATATAAACCGAATGAATATAATTTTATAAAAACCGTAGGATTTGGATATGGTTTGGTATATAACCGATTAAACCGAATAAACCGAACAAAACCGACTAAAAGTAGAAACATGTAAATATGTATCTATTTTATAACAATACATGAATATCTATTTGTTATATAAGTTAATTTGTGTTAATAACTATTACCATAATGTTATAGTAATAAAGAACAATTTGTAAAACAATTGAACTATAATTAAATAACAATACATCGCAATTCATACATCTTATTTTTAAGTTTTTTTTTATCTTTTTGCTTTATTTTAGTATTCACTAAATTAATATGAAGATTATAAATTTGATATAAAATAATTAATGGAAAATTTTCATAACTTTTTTCTTATCTATAAACAAACAGAGTTTCGTGTTCAATCGAAAAAACATGACTTTAATGAACACTAAATATGGAAGAGTGAAAAAACTTTTCTTTCATGTTTCTGTTTTGTTTCATATTTTTATTTTCAAAATTTCAGACTCTGATTTTAATTATAGATTTGATTATTTTATTTGATGGTAGAAGCATTTTTATTTTTTTGTTCATTTATTTGAACATGTAATATATTTTTAATAAATGACTGTTTTGACAATATGACTCTAAAATTCATTTTATATGATCTCAAACTAAATAATTATGTTTTTTGGTATAAAACCGAATAAACCGAAAACAGACGGTATATAAACCGAACTGAACCGAATTAAATATGGATTTAGAATGGTAGTTATATTTTACTAACCGAAATACCGAAAACCGAAAAAAACCGAACCTAAACCGAACCGATATTCGGATTGAACACCCCTAGAACTGACACTGCAACACGTAGCTAACTTTCCTTTTTAAGTCTCCGCAGTGCTGTCCTATAAGTAAAACGATCGAGTACACAAATTAACCAAGCTCTTACTTTCTAATTCCATCAACCAAAACAATGATCATGTCTCATAAAATCGTGTCACATGTCCTTTTCATGGTTACTTTGTTCTGTTTCACTGAAAACTCTTATGGCAAGCTGATCATGGAAGGATCCGCTGGGTACATGAATGGTTTCACTACGTTGACCAACACCAAGAAGCACGCTTATGGCCAAGCATTCGAGGAGAGTCCCTTCCCTTTCAAGAACTCCACCAACGGCACACTGACTTCTTTCTCTTTCACCTTCTTCTTTGCCATAGTTCCTTAGCATAAGAACAAAGGCTCTCACGGTACGGCCTTTGTGATCTCCCCCACCCGGTGCGTCTGCCGATCAGTACCTCGGTATCTTTAGCGCTACAAACAACGGAGATAGCTCTAACCACATCATTGCTGTTGAGCTCGATATACATAAAAATGATGAGTTTGGTGACATAGATGATAACCATGTTGGTATCAACATCAATGGCATGAGGTCTAACATATCTGCATCTGCTGGTTACTATGATCAAAAGGGTGAGTTTATAAGCCTTTCTTTAGACAGTGGAAAAAGCCTCCACAGGATCTGTTAGAGCAATACATTACATGCTAACGTGGCATGTATATACCTTAATCTTTGTTCCACGTCTTGATTTCATTATACCGACTTTTCCTCCATATCCCAAAGCAAAGTCTCAGGCAAAGTGGATTGTTCTGGTGACATGCTTGGCTTTGGCTCTCATCGTTGCACTTGCTGCGTCAGCTTTAACTTTTTTCTTCTATAAGAGACATAAGAAGGTATTGGAGGTTTTAGAGGAATGGGAAATCGAATGTGGACCTCATAGGTTTGCCTACAAAGAATTTTCCAAAGACACAAATGGGTTCAAACATCTTCTAGGCAAAGGAGGTTTTGGTCAGGTCTTTAAAGGCACGCTTCAAGGCTCCGAGACAAAGATTGCTGTTAAACGTGTTTCTCACGGTTCAAGTCAAGGAATGAGAGAGTTCATGGCCGAGATAGCTACTATAGGTCGTCTTAGACACCCGAACCTAGTCAGGCTTCTTGGTTACTGCAGGTACAAAGAAGAACTCTACTTGGTTTATGACTTTATGCCCAATGGAAGCCTTGACAGGTACCTCTACGCAGAATCAGATCAAGAACAGCTTACTTGGGATCAGCGTTTCAAGATCATCAAAGACGTTTCCTCTGCGCTCGCGTATCTTCACCACGGGTGGCTACAAGTTGTGGTTCATAGAGACATCAAGCCAGCAAATGTCTTGATAGACGACAAGATGAATGCGAGTCTTGGAGATTTTGGATTAGCTAAGCTATATGATCAAGGATCAGAAGCTCAGACGTCTAGAGTAGCTGGAACGTTCGGGTATATGGCACCAGAGCTGATGAGAACAGGGAGACCAACCACGGGAACCGATGTTTACGCCTTTGGTGTGTTCATGCTT
This sequence comes from Brassica napus, assembly GCF_020379485.1. NCBI lineage: Eukaryota > Viridiplantae > Streptophyta > Magnoliopsida > Brassicales > Brassicaceae > Brassica > Brassica napus. The sequence continues at coordinate 3,767,533 of NC_063447.1, forward strand.
GAAGTTTCTTGCGGTAGGAAACTGTTTGAGCCACGAGCGGAGCCTGAAGAGGTCGTTCTTGCGGATTGGACTATTAACCGTTGGGAGAACGGTGACATCGTGGAGGCGGCGAGTGAAAGAATCATACAAGATCACGATAAGGGACAGCTAGAGCTTGTTCTGAAGTTAGGAGTGTTGTGTTCTCACCAGGCTGAAGAGGTTAGACCGGACATGGCTACGGTGGTTAAGATCTTGGACGGAGTCTCTGAGCTTCCTGATAATGTGCTCGATATCGTTAGAACCGAGAAGATGGGAAAATGGTACGAGACGTACGGAAGCGTGCTTGGTACGGATATGACAACGGAGTCTGCAGGTAACTTGACAATCACGGAACGGCTGACTTCTGTCGGAAGGTAAAAGAAAAGGTGATTGCCTAGGTTTGACGGTGTTTGCTTTTACAAATGTTTTGTTGGTTGTAATAAATGTATCATTTTATTTACGTTCTTACTTCAAATCGGTTGTGTATTAATACACATGACCTGAGAAGTATGTGTTTACTCTTGTATGGTGTAGTACTTGTTGTGTGCTTTCAATTTTTCAGTAATCAAAGTTATAATACTCCCTCCTTTAATTTTTTTTTTCATTTTTTTCAGTAATCAAAGTTATAATCAAAGTATGTGTTTATAATATTTTCTCCGTTTCATTTTAACTAGGTATTTTACCCGCACATGCAGGCATAATCATCTTACGAATACTTATTAATTTATGTCTTATTAATCCAAAAATTGGTATAATAAAATTCTAATTGGTGACCACGTTGAATGAAAAAATTTATGGTGAATTCTTTGTTCCTCAAAATTTATACCAGTTATGTTGAAATTTTAGTCAAATTATTGAAAGGTGGATTCCATTTTTTTCCTCTAAATTCCCTACGGAGGAATGAATTTAGAAGGAAAAATTTCTCTATGCAATTTTGATAAGGAACAAATTGAACAAAATTCATATTTTATTTTATTTTTCCAATTCCTCGAATGAAATTTTATTTTTCATTTTGTTCATTTTTTCCATTCTTCTAGTGATCACCAACTGAAGCCATAGTGTTTCACGGATTAAACTTAAACTAGTTTTAAGTAAAAGCAATTAAAACAATTTTTTTATTAAACTCAGTCACAAGTTAAGCTATTATTTATGATTTCAAATAGTTAAATCAAACATCAAATTATTAATATATGTCAAAAAAACGTTCATCAAAGTATATATATTATTGTGTTAAAAGGTTTTAAAACACTCATATATTAAAAATAGTTAGAAAATATCTTTATATGAATATTGTTGTTTGACTAATATTTATAAATTGTTTTATAACTTAATTTTTTAACTTTATAATAAAAATAGTGTTTTCAGATAGCAACATTATATATATATATATATATATATATAAGAATTCTCTTAATTTTTAAAATATATTTTCACAATTTAATTAGATTAGTTTATAATTAATTATTTAATATAAAATATAAATTTAATATTATTAAAATAAAATTCGTGTTTCATTATAAATTCATTACGGATTTTGTGCAAATTAATAACTACTCGGTTTTTTTTTTTCAGCAACAAAACAGATTCATATAGACTCTGCGAACCATCCCGGTACCTCTGCATCCATATGAACGACAAACGACGGTTGTTTCCTTGCACTGCGTGCTAGACTATCCGCCTTTGAGTTCTGTGTCTGTGGTATATGAATGATCTCTGAGCTGTTGAAACTTCTCTTCAAGAACTTTATGTCTTCCAAATAGCTTGCAAAGGCTGGCCACTCTTCTGGTTCCGAAACCATCTTCACCAAATGAGCACAATCCGTTGCAAAAGTAACACAAGACTGTCAAAGATTCCTCATGCATTCCATTGCCCATATGAGAGCCTCTATCTCTATGTGTAGTGGCGACTGACTCGCTCTCGTATTCTTTGCTCCCATTAGTCCATCGTAACCTTCCAGGGTACTGTACCATCCTTGCCCTGAATATTTATCCTCTGTTTTCCAAGATTCGTCCGTAAAACACCATCGACCTGGTATACTCGGTATTGCCAAAGGTACTGGAACTTGGGTGCGGTCCGTACTCTGAGTCTGAGAGTTTTGTGCTTCCGCCCAAAGTAACGATTCCGTTTCTGCCAATTTGAGAGTATCTCTGGGATCCATATCCAAATTGCTAAAAACTTTATTGTTTCTACCTTTCCATATATACCAGAGAATCCAAGCAAAGTAATGATCCTCCATTTCGGGGGACACTCTCCAAAATAAATGATCCATATTGGTAAACAAAGATTGAGTGGGGGAAATATCCGGATTCGTTGGAATCCGTGAAAGTGCCTAGACCTGAACCGCCGGTGGACATTAAAAAAAAACGTGATTAGTGGACTCCTCGGGGGCTCCACATCGGTCACATACAGTACCTCCTTGCATTCCTCTTGACCTCAAATTTTTCTTAACCGCTATACACCCAGTTAAAATTTGCCACAAAAAATGTTTCATCTTGGGTGGGCAGCGTACTTTCCAACAGAACGCCTTCAACGGTGTTATCGAAGGACCAAACTGGGGTGGCATACTTTCTATGTCCGGATATACTCGTTCCACTTCATATCCAGATTTAACCGTGTATTTCACTTTGTTTGTAAAATGCCATCCATTTCGGTCTTCTAGGTGAAATCTGCTTATAGGAATACTTTCAATAATTTTCACATCTTGCGGATCCACCAGAGTCCGAATAACCTGTAGATTCCATGACCGTGATGTTCCATTGATAAGAGCATCCACTGTTAGTTCCGGGTAAAGATTGTGTTGATTTTTATTTGCTGGTCTCGGGCGAGTGGATGGAAGCCAAGGGTCATTCCATACTGAGATAGATGATCATGTTCCCACCCTTTTGATTAGTCCTTTTCTAACCAGAGATCTAGCAGAGACAATACTACGCCAGCCATAAGATGACGAGTATGATCTAATGGGTTCCAGGGGTGAAGCATTCCTGAAATATCTCCCTTTGAAAACACGAGAAAAAAGCGTGTTAGGTTTGTCCATTAATCTCCAAAATTGTTTCCCAAGCATAGCTGTATTAAAGTCTGTAAGATCCTTAAATCCCAAACCTCCATCATCCTTAGGACTACAGAGTTTGTCCCATGATTTCCAATGCATACCTCTCTTATTACCCCTTGGACTCCACCAGAATTGTGCCACAGCACTCACTAACTTCTTCATTACCGTTTTCGGGATTCGAAAGCATGACATCACATTGTTTGGCAGAGCTGTAACCACAGATTTTATAATCACCTCCTTACCTCCTCTGGTGAAAAAATTAAAATTCCATCCATTTACTCTGCTATTTAACCGATCCTGAACAAATCCAAAAACTTGCACCTTTGAACCCCCCCCCCCCACTCCTCGGTTAATAAATAATAATAAATCAGTTACCTATATAAAAACTTAAAACCTAATAAAATATGACAAATAAGAAAAGTAACTAAATATTTAATATAACATATGAATTTAATATTATTAAATCAAAATTCGTTTTTAATTATATATAAAATTCATTACAGATATTTTTTAAATTAATGAATTAGTGATTCAGCTAAAAACTAATAATAAATCAATGATTTATCTAAAAATTATAAAAACACTAAAAATAAGCCAGATTGCCTAAAAATATGGAGAACATGATAAATCAGCAAATTCACTTCTCAAATAATAGTATAGATTGTCGCTCTATGTTTATGCACATAGATTAAGAAAACATATGATTTTGTATATCTTCAAAACAAAAACACAATTACCTATACACCTAACTATATTTCAGCCGATCTATTATAATAAAGTTGACAAGTCTCACTTCTCATGAAGCCACCTCGGCAAAGAAGGTTCCTCCTTTGGACACGTGTCTTCTGTTCTCCATTCTATCGTAAATTGAAGTTCGACAAATTACGTTCGATCATGGCTTCTTATGGAGGCATGTTTCTTTTAATTAAATGTGTGACATAATTTTCAGCCCAATAAGATACTACCTCTTCATGCTCCGTCTTCGTCCCTTCTTAATTGCGAACCTGAGAAATAAAAATATCCACCTAAACCGTGAATGGGTAAAGTTATAGAATTTAATGTCGAATTCAATTGTTTGTGTAACTTCTTCCTCCAATTAAAGCTACTCATAACTCCATCTCCCCTGTCACACCTAAACGCTTCACCTCCAACCAAGCTGAGCATATATACTCCCATAATCATAAGCCTCATCTACTTCCCAATCAGGGGCGGAGGCAGATAATTTGTTTGTTGGGAGCATAAGTAAAATTGGTCAATGGATTAGGAGTATATTTGCTAAAAACAATGGGGGCATATTAAATTTATTCAATGATTAACATGAAATTTTAAAAAGTTGTTGGGGGCAAATGCCCCCCTCTCACACAATCCAATCATCTCACTAATAACCCACTACATACATTGTTTACAGGGTACAAAATATAGCTTCCAAGCTGCACCGCTCCGGCGAACTCAATCTCCACAACCCCGGCGAAATTCAAAACTGCTTCCATGGATACTATTCCTGAAAACTAGACCAGCAAAGTCCCAGCAAGTCCACCACCAAAGTTCCAGCGAAGTCCAACACCGGTTCCTTGGATAAGAAAAAAGGATTTGCAGCTCCAGTGCTCTGCCAAATAGCCGCAGCATCCGCCATCGTATACATATTCTACCGTCCTCGCCAGTGGACTCCAATGTGTCTTCCCTTAAAGTTTGGTCACTTCGCCGGTATATTAGATATATGATGGTCACAAAGGCGTTTAGGTATACTGCAGTTTGTAAATCATTTAATTGATATGAGTAATAGGGAGTTTAAAGGCCAAATTTTCAAAACGAAGCGGAAAGTGGTACTTCGGCGTTATCTGGTGGTCTTTCAAGACAAGTCCATCAAGAAAAGGATAAAAAAAGGGCCCAATGATTGACCTGAAACCACTTGATGTTCTCGAGAGTCTCTCAAATACTATTTATCTTGACTGTTTATTTGTTACTATTGTCTGAAATCTTTTAATGGTTTTTGCAGCTGGATGCTCATTTTGTGGAATGTAAGCAGCACATAGATTATGGTAATGAAAGGTATTATATACTCAAACAACATCAAAGAAGCCAAGTATAACAAAGGCAATCAAGTGGTCATCATTGCCTTACCCACTTATTCCCTTCTTAACGAGCTTCTACGCTATATCAAATCCAGTTGCAACGGTTTGTTACATACTGAAATACTGAAATTCTTTCTAATCGAAGTTTATGTAACATAAAAACGTTATTCTCTAGAGAAATGGGGACAACAAAAGTTCCTAACATCTTTGGTCATCATCATATATTAGTACATGAGGCAACTATGCATTAAAACAATATTGTTATATTTTTTGAATTTTTCTCAAAATCTATGTGTTAACCCCTACGAAAATATTGAGTATTACGTTAAACGCTCTATATACTGAAACCTAAACTTTTTAGTGTTGTTTTTAAATTTCTAACTATATTCTACATTTGTATTAATGTATTTTAAACTCTATTTCATGGTATATGAAAATCGTTATAATTTTTTATCAATTAATTTAGTAAAACTTCATAATACTCCCAAAATCGGTGGAACAAACATTATAAAGTCGTTATTTTCTTGAAAAACGGAGACAAAAAAGGCTCCAAACCTCTTTCAACATCATCATATGTTAGTGCAGGATGCAACTATTCATTAAAACAATATTTTCATATTTTTTGAAATTTTTTCAAAATCTATGTGTTAACCCTTACAAAAATAATGAATTTTGGTAAATGCTTTATATACTGAACCATATAATCTTTAGTGTTGTTTTAAAATTTCTAACCACATTCTACATTTGTATTAATGTATGCTAAACTCTCTTTCATGGTACATGAGCATCATTTAGTTTTTTTTATAAATTAATTTAGTAAAATTTCATATACTCCCTAAATTGATGGACTAACCATTATAAAATCGTTATTTTCTAAAGAAATGAAGACAACAACGGTTCCAAACCAATTTGACCATCACCATATATTAGTACATGAGGAAACTATGAATTAAAGCAATATTGTTATATTTTTTGAATTTTTTTCAACATCTATGTGTTAATGAAAATATTGAGTTTTACGTTAAACACTCTATATATTGAAGCCTAAACATTTTAGTGTTGTTTTAAAATTTCTAACCACATTCTACATTTGTATTAATGTATTTTAAACTCTCTTTCATGGTATATGAGAATCGTTATAATTTTTTATTAATTAATTTAGTAAAACTTCATAACACTTTCAAAAAATAAGTGGAATAAACACTATAAAATGGCTATTTTCTTGAAAAGCGGAGACAGCAAAGGCTCCATACCTATTTTAACATAATCATATGTGAGTGCAGGATGCAACTATGCATTAAAACAATATTGTCATATTTTTTGAAATTTTCTCAAAATTTATGTGTAACCCGTACAAAAATAATGAATTTTGGTAAATGCTTTATATACTGAACCTTATAATCTTTAGTGTTTTTTAAAAATTTTAAACCACATTCTACATTTGTATTAATGTATGCTAAACTCTCTTTCATGGTACATGAGCATCGTTTAATCATTTTATAAATTAATTTAGTATAATTTCATATACTCCCTAAATTAGGGGACTAACCATTATAAAATCGCTATTCTCTAGAGAAATGAAGACAACAAAGGTTCCAAACCTCTTTGACCATCACCATATATTAGTAGAAGACAAAACACTATGCATTAAAGCAATATTGTTATTTTGTTTTTTAATTTTTCTCAAATTCTATATGTTAACCCCTACGAAAATATTGAGTTTTACGTTAAACACTCTATATATTGAAGCCTAAAAATTTTATTGTTGTTTTAAAATTTCTAACCACATTCTACATTTGTATTAATGTTTGTTAAACTTTCTTTCATGGTGTATGGGAATCGTTATAATTTTTTATCAATTAATTTAGTAAAATATCATAATACTCCCAAATCAATGGAAATTAAAAATGAAGACAACAGAGGCTCCAAACCTCTTTCAACATCATCATATGTTAGTGCATGATGCAACTATGCATTAAAACAATATTTTCATATTTTTTAAAATTTTCTCAAAATCAATGCGTTAACCCCTACAAAAATATTGAATTTTAGTAAATGCTTTATATACTGAAGCTTATAATCTTTAGTGTTGTTTTAAAATTTCTAGCCACATTCTACATTTTTATTAATATATGCTAAATTCTCTTTCATGGTGCATGAACATCGTTCAATTTTTTTATAACTTCATATACTCCCTAAATTAGTGGACTAACTATTATAAAAACGCTATTCTCTAGAGAAATAAAGACAACAAAGGTTCTAAACCTCTTTGACCATCACCATATATTAGTACAGTAGGCAAATATGCATTAAAGCAATATTGTTATATTTTTTGAATTTTTCTCACAATCTAGGTGTTAACCCTACAAAAATATTGAGTTTTATGGTAAACACTCTATATACTGAAACCTAAAATTTCTAGTGTTGTTTTAAAATTTCTAACGACATTCTAAATTTGTATTAAAGTATTTTAAACTCTCTTTCATGTTATATGGGAATATTTATAATTTTTTATCAATTAATTTAGTAAAACTTCATAATATTCCCTAAATCGGTGGAATAACAACTATAAATTCGTTATTTTTTTGAAAAACGAAGACAAAAAAGGCTCCAAACCTCTTTCAACGTCATCATATGTTATTGCATGATGCAACTATGCATTAAAATAATATTCTCATATTTTTTGAAATATTTTCCAAATCTATTTGTTAACCCTACAAAAATATTGAATTTTGGTAAATGTTTTATATACTGAAGCCTATAACCTTTAGTGTTGTTTAAAAATTTCTAACCACATTCTACATTTGTATTAATGTATGTTAAGCTCTCTTTTATGGTGCATAAGCATCATTCAATTTTTTTTATAAGTTAATTTAGTAAAACTTCTATACTCCCTAAATTAATGGACTAACCATTATAAAATCGCTATTCTCTAAAGAAATTGAGACAACAAAGGTTCCAAACATTTTTAACCTTCATCATATATTAATACAGTAGGCAACTATGCATTAAAGCAATATTGTTATATTTTTCTCAAAATTTATGTTTTAACCCCTACAAAAATATTGAGTTTTACGTTAAACGCTTTATATACTGAAGCATAAACTTTTTAGTGTTGTTTTAAAATTTCTAACCATATTTTAAATTTGTATTAATGTATGTTAAATTCTCTTTTGTGGTATATGAGAATTGTTCAAATTTTTTATCAATTAATTAGTAAAACTACATAATACTATCTTAATCAGTGGAATAATCATCGCTATTTTCTTGAAAAACGGACACAACAAAGACTCTAAACCTCTTTCAACATCATCATATATTAGTGTAGGATGCAACTATGCATTAAAAAAAATATTGTTATATTTTTTGAATTTTTCTCAAAAGCTATGTATTAACCTCTAAAAAAATATTGAATTTTGGTAAATGCTTTATATACTGAACCCTATAATTTTTAGTGTTGTTTTAAAATTTCTAACCACATTCTACATTTGTATTTATGTATGCTAAACTCTCTTTCATGGTACATGAGTATCGTTCAATTTTTTATAAATTAATTTAGTAAAATTTCATATACTCCCTAAATTAGTGAACTAACAATTATTATACCGATATTCTCTAAAGAATCGAAGACAACAAAGGTTCCAAACCTCTTTGACCATCACCATATATTAGTACAAGATGACACTATGCATTGAAGCAATATTATTATATTTTTTGAATTTTGTTTCAAAATCTAGGTGTTAACCCCAACATAAATATTGAGTTTTATATTAAACGCTTTATATACTGAATCTTAAACTTAGTGTTGTTTTAAAATTTCTAACCACATTCTATATTTGTATTAATGTTTGTTAACCTCTCTTTCATGTTATATGGGAATCGTTATAATTTTTTTATCAATTAATTTAGTAAAACTTCATAATATTCCTAAATCGGTGGAATAACCTCTATAAAATCGTTATTTTCTTGAAAAACGGAGACAACAAAGGCTCCAAGCCTCTTTCAACAACATCATATGTTAGTGCATAACGCAAATATGCATTAAAACAATATTGTCATATTTTTTGAAATATTCTCAAAATCTATGTGTTAACTCCCTACAAAAATATTGAATTTTGGTAAATATTTTATACACTGAATCATATAATCTTTAGTATTGTTTTAAAATTTCAAACCACATTCTAAATTTCTATTAATGTATGCTAAACTCTCTTTAACGGTACATGAGCATCGTTAAATTTTTTAATAAATTAATTTAGTAAAATTTCATATACTCCCTAAATTAGTGAACTAACCATTATAAAATTACTATTCACAAGAGAAATGAAGACAACAAAGGTTTCAAACCTATTTGACCATCACCATATATTAGTACGGGAGGCAACTATGCATTAAAGAAATATTGTTATATTTTTTGAATTTTTCTAAAAACTATGTGTTAACCCCCCTACGAAAATATTGAGTTTTACGTTAAACGTTTTATATACTAAAGTCTAAACATTTTAGTGTTGTCTTAAAGTTCTAACCACATTCTACATTTGTATTAATGTATGTTAAACTCTCTTTCTTGGTATATGGGAATCGTTATAATTTATTATCAATTAGTTTAGTAAAACTTCATAATACTCCCTAAATCGGCGGGATAACCACTACAAAATCACTATTTTCTTGAAAACCAGAGAAAACAATGGCTCTAAACCTTTTTCAACGTCATCATATATTAGTGTATGATGCAACTATGCATTAAAACAATATTCTCATATTTTTTGAAATTTTGTCAAAATCTATGTGTTAACCTCTAAAAAAATATTGAATTTTGGTAAATGTTTTATATACTGAAGCCTATAATCTTTAGTGTTGATTTAAAATTTATAAGCACATTCTACATTTGTATTACTGTATGCTAAACTCTCTTTCATGGTGCATGAGCATCGTTCAATATTTTTTATAAGTTAATTTAGTAAATTTTCATATACTCCCTAAATTAGTGGACTATTATGAAATCGTTATTCTCTAAAGAAATGGAGACAACAAAGGTTCCAAACCTCTTTGACCATCGTAATATATTAGTTCAGGTGGCAACTATGCATTAAAGCAATATTGTTATATTTTTTGAATTTTTCTCAAAATCTATGTGTTAACTAACCCCTACGAAAATATTGAGTTGTACGTTATACGCTCTACATACTGAAGCTTAAACTTTTTAGTATTGTTTTAAAATTTCTAACCACATTCTAAATTTATATTAATGTATGTTAAACTCTCTTTTATGGTATATGGAAATCGTTCAATTTTTTTATCAATTAATTAGTAAAACTACATAATACTATCTTAATCAGTGGAGTAAGCATCGCTATTTTCTTGAAAAACGGACACAGCAAAGGCTCTAAACCTCTTTCAACATCATCATATATTAGTGTAGGATGCAACTATGCATTAAAAAAAATATTGTCATATTTTTTGAATTTTTTTCAGAATCTATGTAATTAACCTCTACAAAAATATTGAATTTTGGTAAATGCTTTGTATACTGAACCCTATAAGCTTTAGTGTTGTTTTAAAATTTCTAACCACATTCTATATTTGTATTGATGTATGCTAAACTCTCTTTCATGGTACATGAGTATCGTTCAATTTTTTATAAATTAATTTAGTAAAATTTCATATACTCCCTAAATTAGTGAACTAACCATTATAATATCGATATTCTCTAAAGAAATGAAGACAACAGAGGTTCCAAACCTCTTTGACCATCACCTTATACCCCAACATAAAGATTGAGTTTTATATTAAACGCTTTATATACTGAAGCCTAAACTTAGTGTTGTTGTAAAATTTCTAACCACATTCTACATTTGTATTAATGTATGTAAACCTCTCTTTCATGTTATATGGGAATCATTATAATTTTTTTATCAATTAATTTAGTAAATCTTTATAATATTCCTAAATCGGTAGAATAACCACTATAAAATCGTTATTTTCTTGAAAAACAGAGACAAAAAAGGCTCCAAGCCTCTTTCAACATCATCATATGTTAGTGCATAATGAAAATATGCATTAAAACAATATTGTCATATTTTTTGAAATTTTGTCAAAATCTATGTGTTAACCCCTACAAAAATATTGAATTTTTGTAAATGTTTTATACACTGAACCATATAATCTTTAGTATTATTTTAAAATTTCAAACCACATTCTAAATTTCTATTAATGTATGCTAAACTCTCTTTAATGGTACATGAGAATCGTTAAATTTTTTTATAAATTAATTTAGTAAAATTTCATATACTCCTTAAATTAGTGGACTACCATTATCAAATTACTATTCACAAGAGAAATGAAGACAACAAAGGTTTCAAACCTTTTTGACCATCACCATATATTAGTACGGGAGGCAACTATGCATTAAAGAAATATTGTTATATTTTTTGAATTTTTCTAAAAATCTATGTGTTAACCCCCCTACGAAAATATTGAGTTTTACGTTAAACGTTTTATATACTAAGGCCTAAACATTTTAGTGTTGTTTTTAAGTGCTAACCACATTCTACATTTGTATTAATGTATGTTAAACTCTCTTTCTTGGTATATGGGAATCGTTATAATTTTTTATCAATTAGTTTAGTAAAATTTCATAATACTCCTTAAATCGGCGGGATAACCACTACAAAATCGCTATTTTCTTGAAAACCAGAGAAAACAAAGGCTCTAAACCTCTTTCAACGTCATCATATATTAGTGTAAGATGCAACTATGCATTAAAACAATATTCTCATATTTTTTGAAATTTTCTCAAAATCTATGTGTTAACCTCTAAAAGAATATTGAATTTTGGTAAATGTTTTATATACTGAAGCCTATAATCTTTAGTGTTGCTTTAAAATTTATAAGCACATTATACATTTGTCTTACTATATACTAAACTCTCTTTCATGGTGCATGAGCATCGTTCAATATTTTTTATAAGTTAATTTAGTAAATTTTCATATACTCCCTAAATTAGTGGACTAACCATTATGAAATCGTTATTCTCTAAAGAAATTGAGACAACAAAGGTTTCAAACCTCTTTGACCATCGTAATATATTAGTCCAGGAGGCAACTATGCATTAAAGCAATATTGTTATATTTTTTGAATTTTTCTCAAAATCTATGTGTTAACTAACCCTTACGAAAATATTGAGTTTTACGTTATACGCTCTACATACTGAAGCTTAAACTTTTTAGTGTTGTTTTAAAATTACTAACCACTTTCTAAATTTATATTAATGTATGTTAAACTCTCTTTTATGGTATATGGAAATCGTTCAATTTTTTTATCAATTAATTAGTAAAACTACATAATACTATCTTAATCAGTGGAATAATCATCGCTATTTTCTTGAAAAACGGATACAACAAAGGCTCTAAACCTCTTTCAACATCATCATATATTAGTGTAGGATGCAAATATCCATTAAAAAAAAATATTTTCATATTTTTTTAATTTTTCTCAAAATCTATGTATTAACCTCTACAAAAATATTGAATTTTGGTAAATGCTTTATATAATGAACCCTATAAGCTTTAAAGTTGTTTTAAAATTTCTAAACACATTCTATATTTGTATTAATGTATGCTAAACTCTCATTCATGGTACATGAGTATCGTTCAATTTTTTATAAATTAATTTAGTAAAATTTCATATACTCCCTAAATTAGTGAACTAACCATTATAATATCGATATTCTCTACAGAAATGAAGACAACAAAGGTTCCAAACCTCTTTGACCATCACCTTATATTAGTACAAGATGACACTATGCATTAAAGCAATATTATTATATTTTATTGAATTTTGCTTCAAAATCTAGGTGTTAACTCCAACATAAATATTGAGTTTTATATTAAACGCTTTATATACTGAAGCCTAAACTTAGAGTTGTTGTAAAATTTCTAACCACATTCTACATTTGTATTAATGTATGTAAACCTCTCTTTCATGTTATATGGGAATCATTATAATTTTTTTATCAATTAATTTAGAAAAACTTTATAATATTCCTAAATCGGTAGAATAACCACTATAAAATCGTTATTTTCTTGAAAAACGGAGACAAAAAAGGCTCCAAGCCTCTTTCAACATCATTATATGTTAGTGCATGATGAAAATATGCATTAAAACAATATTGTCATATTTTTTGAAATTTTGTCAAAATCTATGTGTTAACCCCTACAAAAATATTGAATTTTTGTAAATGTTTTATACCACATTCTAAATTTCTATTAATGTGTGCTAAACTCTCTTTAATGGTACATGAGAATCGTTAAATTTTTTTATAAATTAATTTAGTAAAATTTCATAGACTCCCTAAATTAGTGGACTAACCATTATAAAATTACTATTCACAAGAGAAATGAAGACAACAAAGGTTTCAAACCTTTTTGACCATCACCATATATTAGTACGGGAGACAACTATGCATTAAAGAAATATTGTTATATTTTTTGATTTTTTCTAAAAATCTATGTGTGAACCCCCCCTACGAAAATATTGAGTTTTACGTTAAACGTTTTATATACTAAAGTCTAAACATTTTAGTGTTGTTTTTAAGTTCTAACCACATTCTACATTTGTATTAATGTATGTTAAACTCTCTTTCTTGGTATATGGGAATCGTTATAATTTTTTATCAATTAGTTTAGTAAAACTTCATAATACTCCCTAAATCGGCGGGATAACCACTACAAAATCGCTATTTTCTTGAAAACCAGAGAAAACAAAGGCTCTAAACCTCTTTCAACGTCATCATATATTAGTGTAGGTTGCAACTATGCATTAAAACAATATTCTCATATTTTTTGAAATTTTCTCAAAATCTATGTGTTAACCTCTAAAAAAATATTGAATTTTGGTAAATGTTTTATATACTGAAACCTATAATCTTTAGTGTTGCTTTAAAATTTATAAGCACATTATACATTTGTATTACTGTATGCTAAACTCTCTTTCATCGTGCATGAGCATCGTTCAATATTTTTTATTAGTTAATTTAGTAAATTTTCATATACTTCCTAAATTAGTGGACTAACCATTATGTAATTGTTATTTTCTAAAGAAATGGAGACAACAATGGTTCCAAACCTCTTTGACCATCATAATATATTAGTCCAGAAGGCAACTATGCATTAAAGCAATATTGTTATATTTTTTTATTTTTTCTCAAAATCTATGTGTTAACTAACCCCTACGAAAATATTAAGTTTTACGTTAAACGCTTTATATACTGAAGCCTAAACATTTTAGTGTTGTTTTAAAATTTCTAACCACATTCTACATTTGTATTAATGTATTTTAAACTCTTTTTCATGGTATAAGTGAATCGTTATAATTTTTCATTAATTATTTTAGTAAAACTTCATAATACTTCCAAAATCGATGGAATAACCACTATAAAATGGCAATTTTCTTGAAAAACGGAGACAACAAAAGCTCCAAAATTCTTTCAACATCATAATATGTTAGTGCAGGATGCAACTATGTATTAAAAAAACATTGTCGTATTTTTAAAAAAATTTTCAAAATCTAAGTGTTAACCCCTACAAAAATAATGAATTTTGGTAAATGCTTTATATACTGAACCCTATAATCTTTAGTGATGTTTTAAAAATTCTAACCTCATTCTACATTTGTATTAATGTATGGTAAACACTCTTCAATGGTACCTGAGCATCGTTTAATTTTTTATTAATTAATTTTGTAAAATTTCATATATTCCATAAATTAGTGGACTAACCATTATAAAATCGTCATTCTCTAGAGAAATGAAGACAACAAAGGTTCCAACCTCTTTGACCATCACCATATATTAGTACCGGAGGCAACTATGCATTAAAGCAATATTGTTATATTTTTTGAATTTTTCTCAAAATCTATGTGTTAACTCCTACGAAAATATTGAGTTTTACGTTAAACGCTCTATATACTGAAGCCTAAACATTTTAGTGTTGTTTTTAAATTTCTAACCACATTCTACATTTGTTTTAATGTATGTTAAACTCTCTTTCTTGGTATATGAGAAGGGTTATAATTTTTTATCAATTAATTTAGTAAAACTTTATAATACTCCCTAAATCGGTGGAATAACCACTATAAAGTCATTATTTTCTTCAAAAACGAAGACAACAAAGGCTCCAAACCTCTTTCAACATCATCATATATGCAAATATTCATTAAAACAATATTGTCATATTTTTTGAAATTTTGTCAAAATCTATGTGTTAACCCCTACAAAAATATTGAATTTTGGTAAATGTTTTATATACTGAAACCTATAATTTTTAGTGTTGTTTTAAAATTTCTAACCACATTCTACATTTGTATTAATGTATGCTAAAATTTCTTTCATTGAACATCGTTAAATATTGTTTATAAGTTAATTTAGTAAAACTTCATATCTATTCTATTAAAATAGCAGTGTGACCCATTGATAAAAGTATGGTCCAACTATTATTTTTTTTTATCTTTATCATTATTTAGAATATTATTTATTATGCTTTATGCCATTAGACCTATATTTAAATTACCAATTGAAAATCTAAATATTTTGTAACTTCCCTTTTAAGTTTCAACATTCCCGGACTCCTCTTATACGGTTATCAGATGTATTTGAACGTGTAAAATAAATTATTAATATATGCTTCACTAACATATAATAGTAGACGGTTACAAGTTACAACTAAATTCTAATGCTAAGTTTTACGACACTCTTCGTCGTCAGAGAAGGCCACTGTCAAGTTTGAGAGACCCATGGTATAATGTTTTTGTTTTGAAATTGGGACCATGGTATTTATCATCCACGGAATATTACGGCAAATTCTTCTATTTATGATATTTACTTCATTGGTTCATGTTTTTGGTTTTATAATTAACCTATCAAATATGTAATGTAACCATTATCTGTACTCTTTTTTTTTTTTAACAACAAACGACCAA
Source organism: Brassica napus (assembly GCF_020379485.1). NCBI lineage: Eukaryota > Viridiplantae > Streptophyta > Magnoliopsida > Brassicales > Brassicaceae > Brassica > Brassica napus. The sequence continues at coordinate 3,783,649 of NC_063447.1, forward strand.
TATTTCAAGTTTAGATCAATATATATGATTTAATTGAATTTAAACTATTCGTTTAATATAACATGGCCACGATTAAAATTATTGTCTATTTTTAATAAAAAAATATCTAAAGTTAGTTAATATATATAATATCTCACTTTTATAGTGTACCAGATAATTATTTATGTTTTCACAATTGTAGTTTTCACGGGTAAATAGATCAAATATACAAAACATTTATTAAATATAAACCAAGTTAAACTAATAAATTAATTTTATTTTATTAAAAAATATCAAAACAAATTTCAAGTAAATAGACTAAAAATGGATTGATCCGCTTTAGTATATATTGATAAATGTTATGTCCAATTATATATTCCATTTATTTAATGAGCCACTTATTATTCTCTTTACATAACTGTATTTAATTTTATTTAAACAATAACAAATACATTTGGGTGGTTATCAACAAGTAAATTTTTTTTAACCCTACGTATATAACTCTACGTTTTTCAGTTAATATACATTTACCACTATGTTAGGATAACCCTACTAGAAGCCCGAGGAACGCCTTTCGTTCATTCTTATTCTTACTTACCATAAATGTATATAAATTAAATTTCTTTAACATATAAGAAAAAATTACAGAAAAAAGTTACATATTTACAGAAACATAAAAACCAAAAATTACAAACCAACAGTATACTCACGGGTCAAGATCTAGAATAAACAAATATGATTACAAACAACGGCTATACGGGCATATGATTACAAAGAACCGAGCGTATGCCGGATCAACTTTTGAATTGATATTATTTTATAAAATAGATTTTGATTAAGATTTATACACAAATATAATTACAAAGAAAAACACAAATATAATTACAAAGAAAAACAAAAATATGAAAGTTAAATTTAAAAAATAAAAAATAAAACACAAATATAAAAATTAAATTTCTAAAAAGATGTAAAACAAAAAATATACCCGCCCTTTTTAAGGGCCGGTCAGAATCTAGTACTCCCTAAATTAGTAGACTAGCCATTATAAAATCACTATTCACTAGAGAAATGAAGACAACAAAGGTTTCAAACCTCTTTGACCATCACCATATATTAGTACAAGAGGCAACTATGCATTAAAGCAATATTGTTATATTTTTTGAATTTTTTCTGAAAATCGATGTGTTTAACCCCCTACGAAAATATTGAGTTTTACGTTAAACGTTCTATATACTAAAGCCTAAACATTTTAGTGTTGTTTTAAAATTTCTAACCACATTCTACATTTGTATTAATGTATGTTAAACTCTTTTTCTTTGTATATGGGAATCATTATAATTTTTTATCAATTAGTTTAGTAAAACTTCAAAATACACCTTAAATCGGTGGAATAACCACTATAAAGTCGTTATGTTCTTAAAAACGGAGACAACAAAGGCTCCAAACCTCCTTCAACATCATCATATATTAGTGCATGATGTAACTCTGCACGAAAACAATATTGTCATATTTTTAGAAATTTTCTCAAAATCAAAGTGTTAACCTCTAAAAAATATTGAATTTTGGTAAATGCTTTATATACTGAAGCCTATAATCTTTAGTGTTGTTTTAAAATATCTAATCACATTCTAAATTTGTATTAATGTATGCTACATTTTTTTTCATGGTGCATGAGCATCGTTCAATATTTTTTATAAGTTAACTTAGTAAAACTTCATATACTCCCTAAATTAGTGGATTAACCTCTATGAAATCGCTATTCTGTAAAGAAATAGAGACAACAAAGGTTCCAAACCTCTTTGACAATCACCATATATTAGTACAAGATGACACTATGCATTGAAGCAATATTATTATATTTTTTGAATTTTGTTTCAAAATATAGGAGTTAACCCCAACATAAATATTGTGTTTTATATTAAACGCTTTATGTACTGAAGCCTAAACTTAGTGTTGTTTTAAAATTTATAACCACATTCTATATTTGTATTAATGTTTGTTAACCTCTCTTTCATGTTATATGGGAATCGTTATAATTTTTTTATCAATTAATTTAGTAAAACTTCATAATATTCCTAAATCGGTGGAATAACCTCTATAAAATCGTTATTTTCTTGAAAAACGGAGACAACAAAGGCTCCAAACCTCTTTAAACATCATCATATGTTAGTGCATAATGTAAATATGCATTAAAAAAAAATTTCATTTTTTTTGAAATTTTGTCAAAATCTTGACAAGAAATTATCTACATGATAAGATAAAATGTGGATCATAAACACAAGGGCTATAGCTCAGTTAGGTAGAGCACCTCGTTTACACGTGCGCCAAAGTTTTTCAGAGGAGTCCATCACGCAATCAAACCAATTGATTGATCTTATTAATAAATCGATGTCTTACTCCATGACTTTTTTTTAGGAAAAAGAGGAGAACAATAGCCTGACATTAGGTCCTATTAAAGTACCCCATTTCGGTAGGGAATTAATAGAACCCATCATTGATTTGAGATATTGATAGGGTGAATACCCAGTCTACTTAATGCCCCCTACAAAAATATTGAATTTTGGAAAATGTTTTATACACTGAACCATATAATCTTTAGTATTGTTTTAAAATTTCAAACCACATTCTAAATTTCTATTAATGTATGCTAAACTCTCTTTAACGGTACATGAGCATCGTTAAATTTTTTAATAAATTAATTTAGTAAAATTTCATATACTCCTTAAATTAGTAGACTAACCATTATAAAATTACTATTCACAAGAGAAATGAAGACAACAAAGGTTTCAAACCTTTTTGACCATCACCATATATTAGTACGGGAGGCAACTATCCATTAAAGAAATATTGTTATATTTTTTTATTTTTTCTAAAAATCTATGTGTTAACCCCCCATACGAAAATATTGAGTTTTACGTTAAACGTTTTATATACTAAAGTCTAAACATTTTAGTGTTGTTTTAAAGTTCTAACCACATTTTACATTTGTATTAATGTATGTTAAACTCTCTTTCTTGATATATGAGAATCGTTATAATTTTTTATCAATTAGTTTAGTAAAACTTCATAATACTCCCTAAATCGGCGAGATTACCAATACAAAATCGCTATTTTCTTGAAAACCAGAGAAAACAAAGGCTCTAAACCTTTTTCAACGTCATCATATATTAGTGTAGGAAGCAACTATACATTAAAACAATATTCTCATATTTTTTGAAATTTTCTCAAAATCTATGTGTTAACCTCTAAAAAAATATTGAATTTTGGTAAATGTTTATATACTGAAGTCTATAATCTTTAGTGTTGCTTTAAAATTTATAAGAACATTCTACATTTGTATTATTGTATGCTAAACTCTCTTTCATCGTGCATGAGCATCGTTCAATATTTTTTATAAGTTAATTTAGTAAATTTTCATATACTCCCTAAATTAGTGGACTAGCCATTATGAAATCGTTATTCTCTAAAGAAATGGAGACAACAAAGGTTCCAAACCTCTTTGACCATCGTAATATATTAGTCCAGGAGGCAACTATGCATTAAAGCAATATTGTTATATTTTTTGAATTTTTCTCAAAATCTATGTGTTAACTAATCCCTACGAAAATATTGAGTTTTACGTTATACGCTCTACATACTGAAGCTTAAACTTTTTAGTGTTGTTTTAAAATTTCTAACCACATTCTAAATTTATATTAATGTATGTTAAACTCTCTTTTATGGTATATGGAAATCGTTCAATTTTTTTATCAATTAATTAGTAAAACTACATAATACTATCTTAATCAGTGGAATAATCATCTTATTTTCTTGAAAAACGGACACAACAAAAGCTCTAAACCTCTTTCAACATCATCATATATTAGTGTAGGATGCAACTATGCATTAAAAAAAATATTGTCATATTTTTTAATTTTTCTCAAAATATTGAATTTTGGTAAATGCTTTATATACTGAACCCTATAAGCTTTAGTGTTGTTTAAAATTTCTAACAACATTCTACATTTGTATTAATGTATGCTAAACTCTCTTTCATGGTACATGAGTATCGTTCTATTTTTTATAAATTAATTTAGTAAAATTTCATATACTCCCTATATTAGTGAACTAGCCATTATAATATCGATATTCTCTAAAGAAATGAAGACAAAAAAGGTTCCAAACCTCTTTGACCATCACCTTATATTAGTACAAGATGATACTATGCATTAAAGCAATATTATTATATTTTTTTAAATTTTGCTTCAAAATCTAGGTGTTAACCCCAACATAAATATTGAGTTTTATATTAAACGCTTTATATACTGAAGCCTAAACTTAGTGTTGTTGTAAAATTTCTAACCACATTCTACATTTGTATTAATGTATGTAAACCTCTCTTTCATGTTATATGGGAATCATTATAATTTTTTTTATCAATTAATTTAGTAAAACTTCATAATATTCCTAAATCGGTAGAATAACTATTATAAAATCGTTATTTTCCTGAAAAACGGAGACAAAAAAAGCTTCAAGCCTCTTTCAACATCATCATATGTTAGTGCATGATGAAAATATGCATTAAAACAATATTGTCATATTTTTTGAAATTTTGTCAAAATCTATGTGTAACCCCTACAAAAATATTGAATTTTTGTAAATGTTTTATACACTGAACCATATAATCTTTAGTATTGTTTTAAAATTTCAAACCACATTCTAAATTTCTATTAATGTATGCTAAACTCTCTTTAATGGTACATTAGAATCGTTAAATTTTTTTATAAATTAATTTAGTAAAATTTCATATACTCCCTAAATTACTGGACTAACCTTTATAAAATAACTATTCACAAGAGAAATGAAGACAACAAAGGTTTCAAACCTTTTTTACCATCACCATATATTAGTACGGGAGGCAACTATGCATTAAAGAAATATTGTTATATTTTTTGAATTTTTCTAAAAATCTATGTGTTAACCTCCAACGAAAATATTGAGTTTTACGTTAAACGTTTTATATACTAAAGCCTAAACATTTTAGTGTTGTTTTAAAGTTCCAACCACATTCTACATTTGTATTAATGTATGTTAAACTCTCTTTCTTGGTATATGGGAATCCTTGTAATTTTTTATCAATTAGTTTAGTATAACTTTATAATACTCCCTAAATCGGCGGAATAACCACTACAAAATCGCTATTTTCTTGAAAATCAGAGAAAACAAAGGCTCTAAACCTCTTTCAACATTATCATATATTAGTGTAGGATTCAACTATGCATTAAAACAATATTCTCATATTTTTTCAAAATTTTCTCAAAATCTATGTGTTAACCTCTAAAAAAATATTGAATTTTGGTAAATGTTTTATATATTGAAGCCTATAATCTTTAGTGTTGTTTTAAAATTTATAACCACATTATACATTTGGATTAATGTATGCTAAACTCTTTTTCATGGTGCATGAGCATCGTTCAATATTTTTTATAAGTTAATTTAGTAAAACTTAATATACTCCCTAAATTAGTGGACTAACAATTATGAAATCGTTATTCTCTAAAGAAATGGAGACAACAAAGGTTCCAAACCTCTTTGACCATCATAATATATTAGTCCAGAAGGCAACTATGCATTAAAGCAATATTGTTATATTTTTTAAATTTTTCTCAAAATCTATGTGTTAACTAACCCTTACGAAAATATTGAGTTTTAAGTTAAACGCTTTATATACTGAAGCCTAAACATTTTAGTGTTGTTTTAAAATTTCTAACCACATTCTACATTTGTATTAATGTATTTTACATTCTTTTTCATGGTATATGTGAATCGTTATAATTTTTCAATAATTAATTTAGTAAAACTTCATAATACTTCCAAAATCGATGGAATAACCACTATAAAATGACAATTTTCTTGAAAAGCGGAGACAACAAAAGCTCCAAAATTCTTTCAACATCATAATATGTTAGTGCAGGATGCAACTATGTATTAAAAAAACATTGTCATATTTTTTAAAATTTTCTCAAAATCTAAGTGTTAACCTCTACAAAAATAATGAAATTTGGTAAATGCTTTATTTACTGAACCCTATAATCTTTAGTGATGTTTTAAAAATTCTAACCGTATTCTACATTTGTATTAATGTATGGTAAACACTCTTCAACGGTACATGAGCATTGTTTAATTTTTTATTAATTAATTTTGTAAAATTTTATATATTCCATAAATTAGTGGACTAACCATTATAAAATCGCCATTCTCTAGAGAAATGAAGACAACAAAGGTTCCAACCTCTTTGACCATCACCATATATTAGTACCGGAGGTAACTATGCATTAAAGCAATATTGTTATATTTTTTGAATTTTTCTCAAAATCTATGTGTTAACTCCTACAAAAATATTGAGTTTTACGTTAAACGCTCTATATACTGAAGCCTAAACATTTTAGTGTTGTTTTAAAATTTCTAACCACATTCTATATTTGTTTTAATGTATGTTAAACTCTCTTTCTTGGTATATGAGAAGGGTTATAATTTTTTATCAATTAATTTAGTAAAACTTTATAATACTCCCTAAATCGTTGGAATAACCACTATAAAGTCGTTATTTTCTTGAAAAAGGAAGACAACAAAGGCTCCAAACTTCTTTCAACATCATCATATATGCAAATATTCATTAAAACAATATTGTCATTTTTTTTGAAATTTTGTCAAAATCTATGTGTTAACCCCTACAAAAATATTGAATTTTGGTAAATGTTTTATATACTGAAACCTATAATTTTTAGTGTTGTTTTCAAATTCTCACCACATTCTACATTTGTATTAATGTATGATTAACTCTCTTTCATTGAACATCGTTAAATATTGTTTATAAGTTATTTTGGTAAAACTTCATATACTTCCTAAATTAGTGGTATAACCATTATGAAATCGCTATTCTCTAAAGAATGGAGACAAAAAAGGTTTCAAACCTCTTTGACCATCATACTATATTATTCCAGGAGGAAACTATGCGCTAAAGCAATATTGTTATATTTTTTAAATCTACATTTGTATTAATGTATGCTAATCTCTCTTCATTGAACATCGTTAAATATTGTTTATAAGTTAATTTAGTAAAACTTCATATACTCCCTAAATTAGTGGACTAACCATTATAAAATCACTATTCACTAAAGAAATGAAGACAACAAAGGTTTCAAACCTCTTTGACCATCACCATATATTAGTACAGGAGACAACTATGCATTAAAGCAATATTGTTATATTTTTTGAATTTTTTCTGAAAATCTATGTGTTAACCCCCTACGAAAATATTGAGTTTTACGTTAAATGTTCTATATACAAAAGCCTAAACATTTTAGTGTTGTTTTAAAATTTCTAAACACATTCTACATTTGTATTAATGTATGTTAAACTCTTTTTCTTTGTATATGGGAATCATTTTAATTTTTTATCAATTAGTTTAGTAAAACTTCAAAATACTCCTTAAATCGGTGGAATAACCATTATAAAGTCGTTATGTTCTTAAAAACGGAGACAACAAAGGCTTCAAACCTCCTTCAACATCATCATATATTAGTGCATGATGTAACTCTGCACAAAAACAATATTGTCATATTTTTAGAAATTTTCTCAAAGTCAATGTGTTAACCTCTAAAAAATATTGAATTTTGGTAAATGCTTTATATACTGAAGCCTATAATCTTTAGTGTTGTTTTAAAATATCTAATCACATTCTAAATTTGTATTAATGTATGCTACATTTTTTTCATGGTGCATGAGCATCGTTCAATATTTTTATAAGTTAACTTAGTAAAACTTCATATACTCCCTAAATTAGTGGATTAACCTCTATGAAATCGCTATTCTCTAAAGAAAATAGAGACAGCAAAGGTTCCAAACTCTTTGACCATCACCATATATTAGTACAAGATGACACTATGCATTGAAGCAATATTATTATATTTTTTGAATTTTGTTTCAAAATCTAGGTGTTAACCCCAACATAAATATTGAGTTTTATATTAAACGCTTATATACTGAAGCCTAAAATTAGTGTTGTTTTAAAATTTCTAACCACATTCTATATTGTATTAATGTTTGTTAACCTCTCTTTCATGTTATATGGGAATCGTTATAATTTTTTATCGATTAATTTAGTAAAATTTATAATATTCCTAAATCGGTGGATAACCTCTATAAATCGTTATTTCTTGAAAAACGGAGACAACAAAGGCTCCAAGCCTCTTTCAACATCATCATATGTTAGTGCATAATGCAAATATGCATTAAAACAATATTTTCATATTTTTTGAAATTTTGTCAAAATCTATGTGTTAACCCCTACAAAAATATTGAATTTTGGTAAATATTTTATACACTGAACCATATAATCTTTAGTATTGTTTAAAAATTTCAAACCACATTCTAAATTTCTATTAATTTATGCTAAACTCTCTTTAACGGTACATGAGCATCGTTAAATTTTTAATAAATTAATTTAGTAAAATTTCATAAAATCCCTAAATTAGTGGACTAACCATTATAAATTACTATTCACAAGAGAAATGAAGACAACAAAAGTTTCAAACTTTTTTGACCATCACCATATATTAGTACGGGAGGCAACTATGCATTAAAGAAATATTGTTATATTTTTTTTTTTCTAAAAATCGATGTGTTAACCCCCCTACGAAAATATTTAGTTTTACGTTAAACGTTTATATTACTAAAATCTAAACATTTTAGTGTTGTTTAAATTTCTAACCACATTCTACATTTGTATTAATGTATGTTAAACTCTCTTTCTTGATATATGGAATCGTTATAATTTTCTATCAATTAGTTAGTAAAACTTCATAATACTCCCTAAATCGGCGAGATAACCGAATAACCAATACAAAATCGCTATTTTCTTGAAAACCAGAGGAAAACAAAGGCTCTAAACCTCTTTCCATGTCATCATATATTAGTGTAGGATGCAACTATACATTAAAACAATATTCTCAATTTTTTTGAAATTTCTAAAAATCTATGTGTTAACCTCTAAAAAAATATTGAATTTTGTAAATGTTTATATACTGAAGTCAATAATCTTTAGTGTTGCTTTAAAATTTATAAGCACATTCTACATTTGTATTACTGTATGCAAAACTCTCTTTCATGGTGCATGAGCATCGTTCAATATTTTTTATAAGTTAATTTAGTAAATTTTCATATTACTCCCTAAATTAGTGGACTAGCCATTATGAAATCGTATTCTCTAAAGAAATGGAGACAACAAAGGTTCCAAACCTCTTTGACCATCGTAATATATTAGTCCAGGAGGCAAACTATGCATTAAAGCAATATTGTTATATTTTTGAATTTTTTCCAAAATTTATGTGTAACTAACCCCTACAAAAATATTGAGTTTTACGTTATACGCTCTACATACTGAAGCTAAACTTTTAGTGTTGTTTTAAAATTTTATAAATTATATTATGTATTGTTAAACTCTCTTTATGGTATATGGAAATCGTTCAATTTTTTTTATCAATTATTGTAAAATACATAATACTATCTTAATCAGTGGAATTCTCTCTATTTTCTTGAAAAAAACGGACACAACAAAAGCTCTAAACCTCTTTCAACATATCATTATAGTGTAGAGGATGCAACCTATGCATTGAATTTTTCTCAAATCTATGTATTAACCTCTACAAAATATTGAATTTTGGAAATGTTTTATATACTATACCCTAAAAGCTTTAGTGTTGTTTTAAATTTCTAACCACATTCTACATTTGTATTAATGTATGTTAAACTCTCTTTCATGGTACTGAGTATCGTTCAATTTTTTTTAAATTAATTTAGTAAAATTCATATACTCCCTAAATTAGTGAACTAACCATTTATAATATCGATATTCTCTAAAGAAATGAAGACAACAAAGGTCCAAACCTCTTTGATCCCACTTTATTAGTACAAGATGACACTATGCATTAAAGCAATATATTATTAGTTTTTGAATTTTGCTTCAAAATCTAGGTGTTTAACCCAACATAAATATGAGTTATATTAAACGCTTTATATACTAAGCCTAAACTTAGTGTTGTTGTAAAATTTCTAACACATTCTACATTTATTAATGTATGTAAACCTCACTTCATGTTATATGGGAATCATATGAACTTTTTATCAATTAATTTAGTAAAAAACTTCATATATTTTCTAAATCGGTAGAATAACCACTTTAAAATCTTTATTTTCTTGAAAAACGGAGACAACAAAGGCTCCAGCCTCTTCAACATCATCATATGTTAGTGCATGATGAAAATATGCATTAAAACATTATTGTCATATTTTTGAATTTTTGTCAAAATCTATGTCTTAACCCCTACAAAAATATTGAATCTTTGTAAATGTTTTATACACCAACCATATAATCTTAGTATTGTTTAAAAATCAAACCACATTCTAAATTTCTATTAATTTAGCTAAACTCTCTTTAACGGTACATGAGCATCGTTAAAGTTTTTAAAAAATAATTTAGTAAAATTTAATATACCCCCTAAATTAGTGGACTAACCATTATAAAATTACTATTCACAAGAGAAATGAAGACCACAAAGGTTCAAACCTTTTGACCATCACCATATATTAGTACGGGAGACAAATATGCATTAAAGAAATATTGTTATATTTTTTAAATTTTTCTAAAAAATCTAGTGTTAACCCCTATGAAAAATATTGAGTTGTACGTTAAACGTTTTATATACTAAAGCCTAAACATTTAGTGGTTTTTTAAAGTTCTAACCACATTCTACATTTATTTTAAGTATATTAACTCTCTTTATTGGTATATGGGAATCCTATATTTTTTATC